>NW_019241611.1:51791-139801 GCF_002742605.1 Olea europaea var. sylvestris | reverse complement strand
GTTGATCGGAAACAAAAACCGCGCCGGGGGCAATTTCATCATTTGTCGCGACGGTGTCGTAATGGGCTAAAATTTGACAGATTGATCGGAAACAAAAATCGCGCCCGGGGCAATTTCGTCATTTTTCGCGACGGTGTCGGAACGGGCTAAAATTTGATCGATTGTTCGGAAACAAAAACCTCGCCGGGGGTAATTTCGTCATTTTTCGCGACGGTTTCGGAATGGGCTAAAATTTGAAAGGTTGATTGGAAACAATAAACTCGTCGGGGGCAATTTCGTCATTTCTCGCGAAAAAATCGCGCTGTGGGCAATTTCGTCATTTTTCGTGACGGTGCCGGAATTGGCTGAAATTTGACAGGTTGATCGGAAACAAAAACCGTACTGGGGCAATTTCGTTATTTTTCGCGACGGTGCCGGAATGGGCTGAAATTTGACAGATTGATCGGAAACAAAAATCGCGTCGGGTGCAATTTCGTCATTTTTCGCGACGGTGTCGGAATTGACTAAAATTTGACAGGTTGATCAGAAACGAAAATCGCGCCTGGGGCAATTTTGTCATTTTTCGCGACGGTGTCGGAATGGGCTAAAATTTGACAGGTTGATCGGAAACGAAAATCGCGCCGGGGGCAATTTCATCATTTTTCGCGACGGTGTCGGAATGGGCTAAAATTTGACAGGTTGATCGGAAACAAAAACCGTACCGGGGCAATTTCGTCATTTTTCGCAACGGTTTCGGAATGGGCTAAAAATTGATAGATCGACCGAAAACAAAAATCTCGCCCGAGGCAATTTCGTCATTTTTCGCGACGGTGTCGGAATGGGCTAAAATTTGACAGGTTGATCGGAAACAAAAACCGTGCCGGGGGCATTTTCGTCATTTTTCGCGATGGTGCCGGAATGGGCTGAAATTTGACAGATTGATTTGAAAAAAAATCGCCCCGGGTGCAATTTCGTAATTTTTCGCGACGGTGTCGGAATTGGCTAAAATTTGACAGGTTGATCGGAAACAAAAATCGCGCCGGGGGCAATTTCGTCATTTTTCGCGTCGGTGCCGGAATGGGCTGAAATTTGACAGATTGATCGGAAACAAAAATCACGCCGGGGGCAATTTCGTCATTTTTCGCGACGGTGTCGGAACGGGCTAAAATTTGATCGATTGTTCGGAAACAAAAATCGCGCCGGGGGTAATTTCGTCATTTTTCGCGATGGTGTCGGAATGGGCTAAAATTTGAAAGGTTGATCGGAAACAAAAACCGCGCCGGGGGCAATTTCATCATTTGTTGCGACGGTGTCGTAATGGGCTAAAATTTGACAGATTGATCGGAAACAAAAATCGCGCCCGGGGCAATTTTTTTATTTTTTGCGCCGGTGTCGGAACGGGCTAAAATTTGACAGATTGTTCGGAAACAAAAACCGCGCCGGGGGCAATTTCGTCATTTCTCGCGACGGTGCCGGAATGGGCTGAAATTTGACAGGTTGATCGGAAACAAAAACCGCGCTGGGGCAATTTCGTTATTTTTCGCGACGGTGCCGGAATGGGCTGAAATTTGACAGGTTGATCGGAAACAAAAACCGCGCTGGGGCAATTTCGTTATTTTTCGCGACGGTGCCGGAATGGGCTGAAATTTGACAGGTTGATCGGAAACAAAAACCGCGCTGGGGCAATTTCGTTATTTTTCGCGACGGTGCCGGAATGGGCTGAAATTTGACAGGTTGATCGGAAACAAAAACCGCGCTGGGGCAATTTCGTTATTTTTCGCGACGGTGCCGGAATGGGCTGAAATTTGACAAATTGATCGGAAACAAAAATCGCGTAGGGTGCAATTTCGTAATTTTTCGCGACGGTGTCGAAATTGACTAAAATTTGACAGGTTGATCAGAAACAAAAACCGCACCAGGGGCAATTTCGTCATTTATCGCGACGGTGCCGGAATGGGCTGAAATTTGACAGATTGATCGGAAACAAAAATCGCGCTGTGGGCAATTTCGTCATTTTTCGTGACGGTGCCGGAATTGGCTGAAATTTGACAGGTTGATCGGAAACAAAAACCGTACTGGGGCAATTTCGTTATTTTTCGCGACGGTGCCGGAATGGGCTGAAATTTGACAGATTGATCGGAAACAAAAATCGCGTCGGGTGCAATTTCGTCATTTTTCGCGACGGTGTCGGAATTGACTAAAATTTGACAGGTTGATCAGAAACGAAAATCGCGCCTGGGGCAATTTCGTCATTTTTCGCGACGGTGTCGGAATGGGCTAAAATTTGACAGGTTGATCGGAAACGAAAATCGCGCCGGGGGCAATTTCATCATTTTTTGTGACGGTGTCGGAATGGGCTAAAATTTGACAGGTTGATCGAAAACAAAAATCGTACCGGGGCAATTTCGTCATTTTTCGCAACGGTTTCGGAATGGGCTAAAATTTGACAGGTTGATCGGAAACAAAAACCGCCCCGGGGCAATTTCGTCATTTTTCTCGACGATGTCGGAATGGGCTGAAATTTGACAGGTTGATCGGAAACAAAAACCGCCCCGGGGCAATTTCGTCATTTTTCTCGACGATGTCGGAATGGGCTGAAATTTGACAGGTTGATCGGAAACAAAAACCGCCCCGGGGCAATTTCGTCATTTTTCTCGACGATGTCGGAATGGGCTGAAATTTGACAGGTTGATCGGAAACAAAAACCGCCCCGGGGCAATTTCGTCATTTTTCTCGACGATGTCGGAATGGGCTGAAATTTGACAGGTTGATCGGAAACAAAAACCGCCCCGGGGCAATTTCGTCATTTTTCTCGACGATGTCGGAATGGGCTGAAATTTGACAGGTTGATCGGAAACAAAAACCGCCCCGGGGCAATTTCGTCATTTTTCTCGACGATGTCGGAATGGGCTGAAATTTGACAGGTTGATCGGAAACAAAAACCGCCCCGGGGCAATTTCGTCATTTTTCTCGACGATGTCGGAATGGGCTGAAATTTGACAGGTTGATCGGAAACAAAAACCGCCCCGGGGCAATTTCGTCATTTTTCTCGACGATGTCGGAATGGGCTGAAATTTGACAGGTTGATCGGAAACAAAAACCGCCCCGGGGCAATTTCGTCATTTTTCTCGACGATGTCGGAATGGGCTGAAATTTGACAGGTTGATCGGAAACAAAAACCGCCCCGGGGCAATTTCGTCATTTTTCTCGACGATGTCGGAATGGGCTGAAATTTGACAGGTTGATCGGAAACAAAAACCGCCCCGGGGCAATTTCGTCATTTTTCTCGACGATGTCGGAATGGGCTGAAATTTGACAGGTTGATCGGAAACAAAAACCGCCCCGGGGCAATTTCGTCATTTTTCTCGACGATGTCGGAATGGGCTGAAATTTGACAGGTTGATCGGAAACAAAAACCGCCCCGGGGCAATTTCGTCATTTTTCTCGACGATGTCGGAATGGGCTGAAATTTGACAGGTTGATCGGAAACAAAAACCGCCCCGGGGCAATTTCGTCATTTTTCTCGACGATGTCGGAATGGGCTGAAATTTGACAGGTTGATCGGAAACAAAAACCGCCCCGGGGCAATTTCGTCATTTTTCTCGACGATGTCGGAATGGGCTGAAATTTGACAGGTTGATCGGAAACAAAAACCGCCCCGGGGCAATTTCGTCATTTTTCTCGACGATGTCGGAATGGGCTGAAATTTGACAGGTTGATCGGAAACAAAAACCGCCCCGGGGCAATTTCGTCATTTTTCTCGACGATGTCGGAATGGGCTGAAATTTGACAGGTTGATCGGAAACAAAAACCGCCCCGGGGCAATTTCGTCATTTTTCTCGACGATGTCGGAATGGGCTGAAATTTGACAGGTTGATCGGAAACAAAAACCGCCCCGGGGCAATTTCGTCATTTTTCTCGACGATGTCGGAATGGGCTGAAATTTGACAGGTTGATCGGAAACAAAAACCGCCCCGGGGCAATTTCGTCATTTTTCTCGACGATGTCGGAATGGGCTGAAATTTGACAGGTTGATCGGAAACAAAAACCGCCCCGGGGCAATTTCGTCATTTTTCTCGACGATGTCGGAATGGGCTGAAATTTGACAGGTTGATCGGAAACAAAAACCGCCCCGGGGCAATTTCGTCATTTTTCTCGACGATGTCGGAATGGGCTGAAATTTGACAGGTTGATCGGAAACAAAAACCGCCCCGGGGCAATTTCGTCATTTTTCTCGACGATGTCGGAATGGGCTGAAATTTGACAGGTTGATCGGAAACAAAAACCGCCCCGGGGCAATTTCGTCATTTTTCTCGACGATGTCGGAATGGGCTGAAATTTGACAGGTTGATCGGAAACAAAAACCGCCCCGGGGCAATTTCGTCATTTTTCTCGACGATGTCGGAATGGGCTGAAATTTGACAGGTTGATCGGAAACAAAAACCGCCCCGGGGCAATTTCGTCATTTTTCTCGACGATGTCGGAATGGGCTGAAATTTGACAGGTTGATCGGAAACAAAAACCGCCCCGGGGCAATTTCGTCATTTTTCTCGACGATGTCGGAATGGGCTGAAATTTGACAGGTTGATCGGAAACAAAAACCGCCCCGGGGCAATTTCGTCATTTTTCTCGACGATGTCGGAATGGGCTGAAATTTGACAGGTTGATCGGAAACAAAAACCGCCCCGGGGCAATTTCGTCATTTTTCTCGACGATGTCGGAATGGGCTGAAATTTGACAGGTTGATCGGAAACAAAAACCGCCCCGGGGCAATTTCGTCATTTTTCTCGACGATGTCGGAATGGGCTGAAATTTGACAGGTTGATCGGAAACAAAAACCGCCCCGGGGCAATTTCGTCATTTTTCTCGACGATGTCGGAATGGGCTGAAATTTGACAGGTTGATCGGAAACAAAAACCGCCCCGGGGCAATTTCGTCATTTTTCTCGACGATGTCGGAATGGGCTGAAATTTGACAGGTTGATCGGAAACAAAAACCGCCCCGGGGCAATTTCGTCATTTTTCTCGACGATGTCGGAATGGGCTGAAATTTGACAGGTTGATCGGAAACAAAAACCGCCCCGGGGCAATTTCGTCATTTTTCTCGACGATGTCGGAATGGGCTGAAATTTGACAGGTTGATCGGAAACAAAAACCGCCCCGGGGCAATTTCGTCATTTTTCTCGACGATGTCGGAATGGGCTGAAATTTGACAGGTTGATCGGAAACAAAAACCGCCCCGGGGCAATTTCGTCATTTTTCTCGACGATGTCGGAATGGGCTGAAATTTGACAGGTTGATCGGAAACAAAAACCGCCCCGGGGCAATTTCGTCATTTTTCTCGACGATGTCGGAATGGGCTGAAATTTGACAGGTTGATCGGAAACAAAAACCGCCCCGGGGCAATTTCGTCATTTTTCTCGACGATGTCGGAATGGGCTGAAATTTGACAGGTTGATCGGAAACAAAAACCGCCCCGGGGCAATTTCGTCATTTTTCTCGACGATGTCGGAATGGGCTGAAATTTGACAGGTTGATCGGAAACAAAAACCGCCCCGGGGCAATTTCGTCATTTTTCTCGACGATGTCGGAATGGGCTGAAATTTGACAGGTTGATCGGAAACAAAAACCGCCCCGGGGCAATTTCGTCATTTTTCTCGACGATGTCGGAATGGGCTGAAATTTGACAGGTTGATCGGAAACAAAAACCGCCCCGGGGCAATTTCGTCATTTTTCTCGACGATGTCGGAATGGGCTGAAATTTGACAGGTTGATCGGAAACAAAAACCGCCCCGGGGCAATTTCGTCATTTTTCTCGACGATGTCGGAATGGGCTGAAATTTGACAGGTTGATCGGAAACAAAAACCGCCCCGGGGCAATTTCGTCATTTTTCTCGACGATGTCGGAATGGGCTGAAATTTGACAGGTTGATCGGAAACGAAAATCGCGCCGGGGGCAATTTCATCATTTGTCGCGACGGTGTCGTAATGGGCTAAAATTTGACAGATTGATCGGAAACAAAAATCGCGCCCGGGGCAATTTTTTTATTTTTTGCGCCGGTGTCGGAACGGGCTAAAATTTGACAGATTGTTCGGAAACAAAAACCGCGCCGGGGCAATTTCGTCATTTCTCGCGACGGTGCCGGAATGGGCTGAAATTTGACAGGTTGATCGGAAACAAGAACCGCGCTGGGGCAATTTCGTTATTTTTCGCGACGGTGCCGGAATGGGCTGAAATTTGACAAATTGATCGGAAACAAAAATCGCGATGGGTGCAATTTCGTAATTTTTCGCGACGGTGTCCGAATTGACTAAAATTTGACAGGTTGATCAGAAACAAAAACCGCACCGGGGGCAATTTCGTCATTTATCGCGACGGTGCCGGAATGGGCTGAAATTTGACAGATTGATCGGAAACAAAAATCGCGCTGTGGGCAATTTCGTCATTTTTCGTGACGGTGCCGGAATTGGCTGAAATTTGACAGATTGATCGGAAACAAAAATCGCGCCTGGGGTAACTTCGTCATTTTTCGCGACGGTGTCGGAATTGCCTAAAATTTGACAGGTTGATCTGAAACAAAAATCGCACCGTGGGCAATTTCATCATTTTTCGCGACGGTGTCGGAATTGGCTAAAATTTGACAGGTTGATCGGAAACAAAAACCGCGCCAGGGGCAATTTCGTCATTTATCGCGACGGTGTCGGAATTGGCAAAAATTTGACAGGTTGATCGGAAACAAAAACCGTACCGAGGCAATTTCGGCATTTTTCGCGACGGTGTCGGAATGGGCTAAAATTTGACAGATTGATCGGAAACGAAAATCGCGCCTGGGGCAATTTCGTCATTTTTCGCGACGGTGTCGGAATGGGCTAAAATTTGACAGGTTGATCGGAAACAAAAACCGCGCTGGGGCAATTTCGTTATTTTTCGCGACGGTGCCGGAATGGGCTGAAATTTGACAAATTGATCGGAAACAAAAATCGCGTCGGGTGCAATTACGTAATTTTTCGCGACGGTATCGGAATTGACTAAAATTTGACAGGTTGATCAGAAACAAAAACCGCACCGGGGGCAATTTCGTCATTTTTCGCGACGGTGTCGGAATGGGCTAAAATTTGACAGGTTGATCGGAAACAAAAACCGCACTGGGGCAATTTCATCATTCTTCGCGACGGTGCCGGAATGGGCTGAAATTTGATAGATTGATTGGAAACAAAAATCGCGTCGGGTGCAATTTCGTCATTTTTCGCGACGGTGTCGGAATCGGCTAAAATTTGACTGATTGATCGGAAACAAAAATCTCGTCGGGGGCAATTTCGTCATTTTTCGCGATGGTGTCGGAATGGGCTAAATTTTGAAAGGTTGATCGGAAACAAAAATCGCTCCGGGGGCAATTTCGTCATTTTTCTGGACAGTGCCGGAATGGGCTGAAATTTGACAGATGGATCGGAAACAAAAATCTCGTCGGGGGCAATTTCGTCGTTTTCACGACGGTGTCGGAATTGGCTAAAATTTGACAGTTTGATCGAAAACAAAAACCGCGCCGGGGGCAATTTCGTCATTTTTCGCGACGGTGCTGGAACGGGCTAAAATTTGATAGGTTGATCGGAAACAAAAATTGCGCCGGGGGCAATTTCGTCATTTGTCGCGACGGTGTCGTAAGGGGCTAAAATTTGACAGATTGATCAGAAACAAAAATCGCGCCGGGGGCAATTTCGTCATTTTTCGCGACGGTGTCGAAACGGGCTAAAATTTGACAGATTGTTCGGAAACAAAAATTGCGCCGGGGGCAATTTCGTCATTTGTCGCGACGGTGTCGTAATGGGCTTAAAGTTGACAGATTGATCGGAAACAAAAATCGCGCCCAAGGCAATTTTGTCATTTTTCGCGACGGTGTCGGAACTGGCTAAAATTTGATAGATTGTTCAGAAACAAAAATCACTTCGTGGGCAATTTCGTCATTTTTCGAGACGGTGTCGGAACGGGCTAAAATTTGAAAGGTTGATCGGAAACAAAAATCGCGCCGGGGGCAATTTCTTCATTTTTCTCGACGGTGTCGTAATTGGCAGAAATTTGACAGGTTGATCGGAAATAAAAACCGCGTCGGGGGCAATTTCGTCATTTTTCGCGACGGTACCGGAATGGGCTGAAATTTGACAGATTGATCGGAAACAAAAATCGCGTCGGGGGCAATTTCGTCATTTTTCGCGACGGTACCGGAATGGGCTGAAATTTGACAGATTGATCGGAAACAAAAATCGCGTCGGGGGCAATTTCGTCATTTTTCGCGACGGTGTCGGAATTGACTAAAATTTGACAGGTTGATCAGAAACAAAAATCGCGTCGGGGTCAATTTCGTCATTTATCGCGACGGTGCCGGAATGGGCTAAAATTTGACAGATTGATCGGAAAAAAAATCGCGCCGGGGGCAATTTCGTCATTTTTCGCGACGGTGCCGGAATGACTGAAATTTGACAGATTGATCGGAAACAAAAATAGCGCCGGGGGCACCTTCGTCATTTTTCACGCCGGTGTCGAAATTGCCTAAAATTTGACAGGTTGATCGGAAACAAAAACCGCGCCGTGGGCAATTTCGTCATTTTTCGCGACGGTGTCGGAATGGGCTGAAATTTGGCAGGTTGATCGGAAAAAAACCGCGCCAGGGGCAATTTCATCATTTTTCGCGACGGTGTCGAAATCGGCTAAAATTTGACTGATTGATCAGAAATAAAAATTGCGCCGGGAGCAATTTCGTCATTTTTCACGACGGTGTCGGAATGTTCTGAAATTTAGCAGGTTATCGCGACGGTGTCGGAACGGGTTAAAATTTGAAAGATTGTTCGGAAACAAAAAACGCGACGGGGGCAATTTCGTCATTTATCGCGACGGTGTCGTAATGGGCTAAAATTTGACAGGTTGATCGGAAAAAAACCGCGCCAGGGGCAATTTCATCATTTTTCCCGACGGTGTCAGAATGTTCTGAAATTTAGCAGGTTGATTGGAAATAAAAATTGCGACGGGGGAAATTTCGTCATTTTTCGCGACGGTGTCGTAATGGGCTGAAATTTGGCAGGTTGATTGGAAACAAAAATCGTGCCGGGGGCAATTTCGTCATTTTTCACGACGGTGTCGGAATGGGCTGAAATTTGACAGGTTGATCGGAAATAAAAATCGTGCTAGGGGCAATTTTGCCATTTTTTGCTATGGAGTCGGAATGGGCTGAAATATGGTAGGTTGTTTGGAAACAAAAATCGCGCCGGGGGCATTTTCGTCATTTGTCGCGATGGTGTCGGAAAGGGCTAAAATTTGGCAGGTTGATGGGAAACAAAAATCGCGCCAGGTGCAATTTTGTCATTTGTCGCGACGGTCTCGAAATGCGCTGAAATTTGGCAGATTGATTGGAAACAAAAATCGCTCCGGGGGCAATTTTGTCGTTTCCCGCGACAGTGTCGGAATGGGCTAAAATTTGACAGATTGATCGGAAACAAGAATTGCGCTAAGGGGCAATTTCGTCATTTTTCGCGAAGATGTTAGAGTGGGCTGAAATTTGGCAGGTTGATCGGAAACAAAAATTGCGCTGGGGGCAATTTTGTCACTTCTCGTGACAGTGTCGGAATGGGCTAAAATTTGACAGATTGATCGGAAAAAAACCGCGCCAGGGGCAATTTCATCATTTTTCGCGACGGTGTCAGAATGTTCTGAAATTTAGCAGGTTGATTGGAAATAAAAATTGCGACGAGGGCAATTTCGTCATTTTTCGCGACGGTGTCGTAATGGGCTGAAATTTGGCAGGTTGATTGGAAACAAAAATCGTGCCGGGGGCAATTTCGTCATTTTTCACGACGGTGTCGGAATGGGCTGAAATTTGACAGGATGATCGGAAATAAAAATCGCGCTAGGAGCAATTTCGCCATTTTTTGCTACGGAGTCGGAATGGGCTGAAATATGGTAGGTTGTTTGGAAACAAAAATCGCGCCGGGGGCATTTTCGTCATTTTTCGCGATGGTGTCGGAAAGGGCTAAAATTTGGCAGGTTGATGGGAAACAAAAATCGCGCCAGGTGCAATTTTGTCATTTGTCGCGACGGTCTCGAAATGCGCTGAAATTTGGCAGATTGATTGGAAACAAAAATCGCTCCGGGGGCAATTTTGTCGTTTCCCGCGACAGTGTCGGAATGGGCTAAAATTTGACAGATTGATCGGAAACAAGAATCGCGCTAAGGGGCAATTTCGTCATTTTTCGCGAAGATGTTAGAGTGGGATGAAATTTGGCAGGTTGATCGGAAACAAAAATTGCGCTGGGGGCAATTTTGTCACTTCTCGTGACAGTGTCGGAATGGGCTAAAATTTGACAGATTGATCGGAAACAAAAATCGCGCCAAGGGAAATTTCGTCATTTTTCGCGAAGGTGTAAGAGTGGGCTGAAATTTGGCTGGTTGATTGGAAACAAAAATCGCGCCAGGGGCAATTTTGTCATTTGTCGCGACGGTGTCAGAAAAGGCTAAAATTTGGCAGGTTGATGGGAAACAAAAATCGCGCCGGGGGCAATTTTTCCATTTGTCGCGACGGTCTCAGAATACGCTGAAATTTGGCAGATTGATTGGAAACAAAAATCGCGCCAAGGGCAATTTCGTCATTTTTCGTGACAGTGTCTGAATGGGCTGAAATTTAGCAGGTTGATCGGAAACAAAAATCGTGCCAGGGGCAATTTCGTCATTTGTCGCAACGGTGTCGGAATGGGCTGAAATTTGGCAGGTTGATTGGATGTAAAAACCGCACCAGGGGCAATTTTATCATTTGTCACGACAGTGTCGGAATGGACTGAAATTTGGCCGGTTGATCGGAAACAAAAATCGCACCAGGGGCAATTTTATGATCTGTCGCGACGGTGTCGGAATGGACTGAAATTTGGCAGGTTGATTGGAAACAAAAATCGCGCCAGGGGTAATTTCGTCATTTATCGCGATGGTGTCGGAAGGGGCTGAAATTCGACAGGTTGATTGGAAACAAAAATCGCGCCATGGGCAATTTCATCATTTTTCGCGACAGTGTCAGAATGGGCTGAAATTTGGCAGGTTGATTGGAAACAAAAATCGCGCCGGGGGCGATTTTAATATTTGTCGTGACGATGTTGGAAAGGACTTAAATTTGACAGGTTGATCGGAAACAAAAATCTCGTCAGGGGCAATTTCGTCATTTTCGCGACGTTTTTAGAATAGGCCGAAATTTGATATGTATCATGGAAACAAAAATCGCGCCAGGGGCAATTTCGTCATTTGTCGTGACGGTGCTGGAATGGGCAGGTTGATTGGAAACAAATATCGTACCAGGTGCAATTTCGTCATTTGACGCTACGGTGTCAGAATTGGCCGAAATTTGGCAGGACGATTGGAAACAAAAATCGCGTCGGGGACAATTTTGTCATTTGTCGCGACGGTCTCAGAATGCGCTGAAATTTGGCAGTTCGATTGGAAGCAAAAACCGCGTCGGGGACAATTTCGTTATTTGTCGCGACTGTGTCGGAATGGGCTGAAATTTGGCAGGTTGATGGGAAATAAAAATCGCGACAGGGGCAATTTTGTCGTTTGTCGCGACGGTGTCGGAATGGGCTGAAATTGGCAAGTTGATCTGAAAAAAAATCACGCCAGGGGCAATTTTATCATTTGTCACGACGGTGTCGGAATGGTCTGAAATTTGGCAAGTTGATCGACAACAAAAATCTCGTCGGGGGCAATTTCGTCATTTGTCGCGATTTTGTTGGAATGGGCTGAAAATTTGCAAGTTGATTGGAAACAAAAACCACGCCCGGGACAATTTAGTCAATTTTCGCGACGATGTCGGAATGGGTTGAAATTTGGCAGGTTGATTGGAAGCAAAAATCGCGCCAGGGGCAATTTCGTCATTTGTCGCGACGATGTCGGAATGGGCTAAAATTTGGAAGGTTGATTGGAAGCAAAAACCGCGCCAGGGGCAATTCTGCTATTTGTCGCGACGGTGTTGAAATGGGCTAAAATTTGGAAGGTTGATTGGAAACAAAAATCGCGCCAAGGGTAATTCCGTCATTTGTCGCGACGATGTTGGAATGGGCTGAAATTTGGCAAGTTGATTGGAAACAAAATTCGCGCCGGGGGCAATTTTTTCATTTGTCGCGACGGTGTCGGAATGGACTGTAATTTGGCAGGTTGATTGGAAATAAAAATCGCGCCAGGGGTAATTTTGTCATTTATCGCGATACTGTCGGAATCGGCTGAAATTTGGCAGGTTGATTCAAAACAAAACCCACGCCATGGGTAATTTTGTCAATTGTCGCGACCGTGTACGAATGGCCTAAAATGTTGCAGGTTGATAGGAAAAAAATATCGTTGAGGGCAATTTTGTTATTTGTCGCGACGGTGTCAGAATGGACAGAAATTTGGCAGGTTGATTGGAAGCAAAAATTGCGCAAGGGGCAATTTCGTCATTTGTCGCGACGATGTCGGAATGGGATGAAATTTGGCAGGTTATGGGAAACAAAAATCGCGACACGAGGAAATTTGTCATTTGTCGCGACGGTGTCGGAATGGGCCTAAATTTGGCAGGTTGATCTGAAACAAAAATCAGGCCAGGGGCAATTTTGTCATTTGTTGCGACGGTGTCGGAATGGTCTGAAATTTGGCAAGTTGATCGAAAACAAAAATTGCGCCGGGGGCAATTTCGTCATTTGTCGCGACGGTGTCGGGATGGGCTGAAATTTGGGAGGTTGATCGGAAACAAAAATCGCGCCGGGGGCAATTCCGCCATTTGTCTTGATTTTATCGGAATGGGCTGAAATTTGGCAGGTTGATTGGAAACAAAAATCGCGCTAGGGGTAATTTCGTCATTTGTCGTGAAGGTGTCGGAATGGGATGAAATTTGGCTGGTTGATGGGAAACAAAAATCGCGACAGGGGCAATTTTGTCATTTGTCGCGACGGTGTCGGAATGGGCTGAAATTTGGCAGGTTGATCTGAAACAAAAATCACGCCAGGGGCAATTTCGTCATTTGTCGCGACGGTGTCGAGATGGTCTGAAATTTGGCAGGTTGATCGAAAACAAAAATTGCGTCGGGGGCAATTTCGTCATTTGTCGCGATTTTGTCAGAATGGGCTGAAATTTGGGAGGTTGATCGGAAACAAAAATCGCGCCACGGGCAATTTCGTCATTTGTCGCGATGGTACTGAAATGGGCTGAAATTTAGTAGGTTGATTGGAAACAAAAATCGCGCCAGGGGCAATTTCGTCGTTTTTCGCGACAGTGTTAGAATGGCCTGAAATTTTGCAGGTTGATTGGAAACAAAAATCGCGCCAGGGGCAATTTCGTCATTTGTTGTGATGGTGTCGGAATGGGCTGAAATTTGGGAGGATGATTGGAAACAAAAATCGCGACAGGGGCAATTTTGTCATTTCTCACGACGGTCTTCGAATGCGCTGAAATTTGGCAGATTGATTGAAAACAAAAATTGCGCTGGGGGCAATTTTGTCATTTGTCGCGACGGTGTCGGAATGGGCTAAAATTTGACAGATTGATCGAAAACAGAAATCGCGCCATGGGTAATTTCGTCATTTTTCGCGAAGATGTCAGAGTGGGCTGAAATTTTGCAGGTTGATTGGAAACAAAAATCGCGCCAGGGGCAATTTCGTCATTTGTCGCGACGGTGTCGAAAAGGACTAAAATTTGGCAGGCTGATGGGAAACAAAAATCTCGCCAAGGGCAATTTTGCCATTTGTCGCGACGGTCTCGGAATGCCCTGAAATTTGGCAGATTGATTGGAAATAAAAATTTCGCTGGGGGCAATTTTGTCATTTCCCATGACAGTGTCGGAATGGGCTAAAATTTGACAGATTGATCGGAAACAAGAATCGCGCCAAGGGGCAATTTCGTCATTTTTCGCGAAGATGTTAGAGTGGGCTGAAGTTTGGTAGGTTGATTGGAAATAAAAATCGCGCCAGGGGCAATTTCGTCATTTATTGCGACAATGTCGGAAAGGGCTGAAATTTAGCAGGTTGATGGGAAACAAAAATCTTGCCAGGTGCAATTTTGTCATTTGTCGTGACGGTGTCGAAATGGGCTGAAATTTGGCTGGTTGATCGGAAACAAAAATCCCGCCAGGGGGAATTTTGTCATTTGTCATGACGGTGTCCGAATGGTCTGAAATTCGGCAGGTTGATCGGAAACAAAAATCTCGCCAGGGGCAATTTCACCATTTCTTGCGATGGTGTCGGAATGGGCTGAAATTTGGCAGGTTGATGGGAAACAAAAATCGCGCCAGGGGCAATTTTGTCATTTGCCGCGACGGTCTCGGAATGCGCTGAAATTTGGCAGATCAATTGGAAATAAAAATTGCCCCGTGGGCAATTTTGTCATTTCTAGTGATAGTGTCAGAATGGGCTAAAATATGACAGATTGATCGAAAACAAGAATCGCACCAAGGGGCAATTTCGTCACTTTTCGCGAAGATGTTAGAGTGGGCTAAAATTTGTCAGATTGATTGGAAACAAAAATTGCGCTGGGGGCAATTTTGTCACTTCTCCTGACAGTGTCGGAATGGGCTAAAATTTGATAGATTGATCGGAAACAAGAATCTCGCCAAAGGGCAATTTCGTTATTTTTGCGAAGATGTTAGAGCGGGCTGAAATTTGGCAGGTAAACAAAAATCTCGTCAGGGGCAATTTCGTCATTCATCATGACGATGTCGGAAAGGGCTGAAATTTAGCAGGTTGATGGGAAACAAAAATCGCGCCAGGGGCAATTTTGTCATTTGTCACGACGGTGTCCGAATGGTCTGAAATTTGGTAGGTTTATAGGAAACAAAAATCGCGCCAGGGACAATTTCGTCTTTTCTCGTGATGGTGTCGGTATGGGCTGAAATTTGGCAGGTTGATTGGAAACAAAAATCGCGCCGGGGGCAATTTCGTCATTTTTCACGACAGTGTCAGAATGGGCTGAAATTTGGCAGGTTGATTGGAAACAAAAATCGCGTGCGGGGTAATTTCGTCATTTGTCGTGACGGTGTTGGAATGGGCTGAAATTTGGCAGGAGGATTGGAAACAAAAATCGCGCCGGGGGCAATTTTGTCGCTTCTTGCGACGATCTTGGACTGCGCTGAAATTTGGCAGATTGATTGGAAACAAAAATTGCGTCGGAGGCAATTTTGTCATTCGTCGCGACGGTGTCGGAATAGGCTAAAATTTGACAAATTGATCGGAAACAAAAATCGCGCCAAGGGAAATTTCGTCATTTTTCGCGAAGGCGTCAGAGTGGGATGAAATTTGGCAGGTTGATTGGAAACAAAAATCGCGCCAGGGGCATCTTCGTCATTTGTCGCGTCGATGTCGAAAAGGGCTGAAATTCGGCAGGTTGACGGGAAAGAAAAATCGCGCCAGGGGTGATTTTGTCATTTGTCGCGATCGTGTCAGAATTGGCTGAAATTTGGTAGGTAGATCGGAAACAAAAATTACGCCAGGGGAAATTTTGTCATTTGTCGCGACGGTGTAAGAATGGTCTGAAATTTGGCAGGTTGATCGGAAACAAAAATCGAGCCAAGGGCAATTTCGTCACTTGTTGTGACAGTGTCAGAATGAGCCGAAATTTGGTAGGTTGATTGGAAACAAAAATCGCGCCATGGGCAATTTCATCATTTGTCGTGACAGTGTCAGAATGGGCTGAAATTTGGTAGGTTGATTTGAAACAAAAATCGCGCCAGGGGCAATTTCGTCATTTGTCGCGACGGTGTCGGAATAGGCTGAAATTTGGCAGGATGATTGGAAACAAAAATCGCGCCAGGGGCAATTTCGTCATTTGTCGCGACGGTGTCGGAATAGGCTGAAATTTGGCAGGATGATTGGAAACAAAAATCGCGCCGGGGGCAATTTTGTCATTTCTCGCGACATCTTGGAATGCGCTGAAATTTGGCAGATTGATTGGAAACAAAAATTGCACCAGGGGCAATTTTGTCATTTGTTGCGACGGTGTCGGAATGGACTAAAATTTCACAGATTGATCAGAAACAAAAATCGTGCCAGGGAAATTTCGTCATTTTTCGCGAAGGTGTCTGAGTGGGCTGAAATTTGGCAGGTTGATTGGAAACAAAAATCGCGCTAGGGGCAATTTCGTCATTTGTCGCGACGGTGTCCGAAAGGGCTAAAATTTGGCGGGTTGATGGGGAACAAAAATCGCGCCGGGGGCAATTTTGCCATTTGTCGCGACGGTCTTGGAATGTGCTGAAATTTGGCAGATCAATTGGAAACAAAAATTGCCCCGGGGGCAATTTTGTCATTTCTCGTGATAGTGTCAGAATGGGCTAAAATATGATAGATTGATCGAAAACAAGAATCGCACCAAGGGGCAATTTCGTCATTTTTCGCGAAGATGTTAGAGTGGGGTAAAATTTGGCAGATTGATTGGAAACAAAAATTGCGCTGGGGGCAATTTTGTCACTTCTCGTGACAGTGTCGGAATGGGTTAAAATTTGACAGATTGATCGGAAACAAGAATCTCGCCAAGGGGTAATTTCGTCATTTTTCGCGAAGATGTTTGAGTGGGCTGAAATTTGGCAGGTTGATTGGAAACAAAAATCGTGCCAGGGGCAATTTCGTCATTTGTCGTGACGATGTCGGAAAGGGTAAAATTTAGCAGGTTGATGGGAAACAAAAATCGCGCCAGGGGCAATTTTTGTCATTTGTCACGACGGTGTCCGAATGGTATGAAATTTGGCAGGTTGATCGGAAACAAAAATCGCGCCTGGGGGAATTTCGTCATTTCTCGTGATGGTGTCGGAATGCTCTGAAATTTGGCAGATTGATTGGAAACAAAAATTGCGACGGGGGCAATTTTGTCATTCGTCGCGACGGTGTCGGAATGGGCTAAAATTTGGCAAATTGATCGGAAACAAAAATCGCGCCAAGGGCAATTTCGTCATTTTTCGCGAAGGTGTCAGAGTGGGCTGAAATTTGGCAAGTTGATTGGAAACAAAAATCGCGCCAGGGGCAATTTCGTCATTTGTCGCGACGATGTTGAAAAGGGTTGAAATTTGGCAGGTTGATGGGAAACAAAAATCGCGCCAGGGGTAATTTTGTCATTTGTCGCGACGGTGTCAGAATGGGCTGAAATTTAGCAGGTTGATCGGAAACAAAAATCGCGCCATGGGCAATTTTGTTATTTGTCTCGACGGTGTCAGAATGGTCTGAAATTTGGCAGGTTGATCGGAAACAAAAATCGCGCCATGGGCAATTTCGTCATTTGTCCCGATGGTGCCGAAATGGGCTGAAATTTGGATGGTTGATTGGAAACAAAAACCGTGCCAGGGGTAATTTCATCATTTTTCGGGACAGTGTCAGAATGGGCTGAAATTTGGCAGGTTGATTGGAAACAAAAATCGCGCGGGGGGCAATTTCGCCATTTGTCGTGACGGTGTTGGAATGGGCTGAAATTTGGCAAGAGGTTGGAAACAAAAATCGCGCCGGGGGCAATTTTGTCGCTTCTCGCGACGTCTTGGAATGCGCTGAAATTTGGTAGGTTGATTGGAAACAAAAATCGCGCCACGGGCAATTTCATCATTTGTCGTGACAGTGTCAGAATGGGCTGAAATTTGGTAGGATGATTGAAACAAAAATCGCGCCAGGGGCAATTTCGTCATTTGTCGCGACGGTGTCAGAATAGGCTGAAATCTGGCAGGATGATTGGAAACAAAAATCGCGCCGGGGGCAATTTTGTCATTTCTCGCGACGTCTTGGAATGCGCTGAAATTTGGCAGATTGATTGGAAACAAAAATTGCGCCGGGGGCAATTTTGTCATTTGTTGCGACGGTGTCGGAATGGGCTAAAATTTGACAGATTGATCGGAAACAAAAATCGCGCCAAGGGAAATTTCGTCATTTTTCGCGAAGGTGTCTGAGTGGGCTGAAATTTGGCAGGTTGATTGGAAACAAAAATCGCGCTAGGGGCAATTTCGTCATTTGTCGCGACGGTGTCCGAAAGGGCTAAAATTTGGCAGGTTGATGGGGAACAAAAATCGCGCCGGGGGCAATGTTGCCATTTGTCGCGATGTGCTGAAATTTGGCAGATCAATTGGAAACAAAAATTGCCCCGGGGGTAATTTTGTCATTTCTCGTGACAGTGTCAGAATGGGCTAAAATATGACAGATTGATCGAAAATAAGAATCGTACCAAGGGGCAATTTCGTCATTTTTCGCGAAGATGTTAGAGTGGGCTAAAATTTGGCAGATTGATTGGAAACAAAAATTGCGCTGGGGGCAATTTTGTCACTTCTCGTGACAGTGTCGGAATGGAATAAAATTTGACAGATTGATCGGAAACAAGAATCTCGCCAAGGGGTAATTTTGTCAATTTTCGCGAAGATGTTAGAGTGGGCTGAAATTTGGCAGGTTGATTGGAAACAAAAATCGTGCCCGGGGCAATTTCGTCATTTGTCGTGACGATGTCGGAAAGGGCTGAAATTTAGCAGGTTGATGGGAAACAAAAATCGCGCCAGGGGCAATTTTTGTCATTTGTCACGACGGTGTCCGAATGGTCTGAAATTTGGCAGGTTGATCGGAAACAAAAATCGCGCCTGGGGGAACTTCCTCATTTCTCGTGATGGTGTCGGAATGGGCTAAAATTTGGCAGGTTGATTGGAAACAAATACCGTGCCAGGGGCAATTTCGTCTTTTTTCGCGACAGTGTCAGAATGGGCAGAAATTTGGCAGGTTGATTGGAAACAAAAATCGTGCCGAGGGCAATTTTATCATTTGTCGCGACGGTCTCGGAATGCGCTGAAATTTGGTAGATTGATTGGAAACAAAAATTGCGACGGGGGCAATTTTGTCATTTGTCGCGACGGTGTCGGAATGGGTTAAAATTTGGCAAATTGGTCGGAAACAAAAATCGCGCCAAGGGCAGTTTTGTCATTTTTCACGAAGTTGTCAGAGTGGGCTGAAATTTGGCAAGTTGATTGGAAACAAAAATCGCGCCAGGGGCAATTTCGTCATTTGTCGCGATGATGTCGAAAAGGGCTGAAATTCGGCAGGTTGATGGGAAACAAAAATCGCGCCATGGGTAATTTTGTCATTTGTCGCGACGGTGTCAGAATGGGCTGAAATTTGGTTGGTTGATCGGAAATAAAAATCGCGCCAGGGGCAATTTTGTTATTTGTCGCGACGGTGTCAGAATGGTCTTTAATTTGGCAAGTTGATCGGAAACAAAAATTGCGCCTTGGGCAATTTCGTCATTTGTCGCGATGGTGCCGAAATGGGTTAAAATTTGGCAGGTTGATTGGAAACAAAAACTGCGCCAAGGGTAATTTCGTCATTTTTCGCGACTGTGTCAGAATGGGCTGAAATTTGGCAGGTTGAATGGAAACAAAAATCGCGCTGCAGGCAATTTCGTCATTTGTCGTGACGATGTGGAATGGGCTGAAATTTGGCGGGAGGATTGGAAACAAAAATCACACCGGGGGCAATTTTGTCGTTTCTTGCGACGGTCTTGGAAGGCGCTGAAATTTGGCTGATTGATTGGAAACAAAAATTGCGTCGGGGGCAATTTTATAATTCGTCGCGACGGTGTCGGAATGGGCTAAAATTTGACAAATTGATCGGAAACAAAAATCGCGCTAAGGGCAATTTCGTCATTTTTCGCGAAGGTGTCAGAGTGGGCTGAAATTTGGCAGGTTGATTGGAAACAAAAATCGCGCCAGGGGCAATTTCGTCATTTGTCATAACGATGTCGGAAAGGGTTAAATTCGGCAGGTTGATGGGAAAGAAAAATCGCGCCAGGGGTGATTTTGTCATTTGTCGCGACGGTGTCAGAATTGGTTGAAATTTGATAGGTAGATCAGAAACAAAAATTGCGCCAGGGGAAATTTTGTCATTTGTCGCGACGGTGTCAGAATGGTCTGAAATTTGGCAGGTTGATCGGAAACAAAAATCGAGCCAAGGGCAATTTCGTCAGTTGTCGTGACAGTGTCAGAATGAGCCGAAATTTGGTAGGTTGATTGGAAACAAAAATCGCACCACGGGCAATTTCATCATTTGTCGTGACAGTGTCAGAATGGGCTGAAATTTGGTAGGTTGATTTGAAACAAAAATCGCGCCTGGGGCAATTTCGTCATTTGTCGCGACGGTGTCGGAATAGGCTGAAATTTGGCAGGATGATTGGAAACAAAAATCGCGCCGGGGGCAATTTTGTCATTTCTCGCGACGACTTGGAATGCGCTGAAATTTGGCAGATTGATTGGAAACAAAAATTACGCCGGGGGCAATTTTGTCATTTGTTGCGACAGTGTCGGAATGGGCTAAAATTTGACAAATTGATCGGAAACAAAAATCGCGCCAAGGGAAATTTCGTCATTTTTCGCGAAGGTGTCAGAGTGGGCTGAAATTTGGCAGGTTGATTGGAAACAAAAATCGCGCCAGGGGCAATTTCGTCATTTGTCGTGACAGTGTCAGAATGGGCTGAAATTTGGTAGGTTGATTGGAAACAAAAATCGCGCAGGGGCAATTTCGTCATTTGCCGCGATGGTGTCGGAATGGGCTGAAATTTGGCAGGATGATTGGAAACAAAAATCGCGTCGGGGGCAATTTTGTCATTTTTCGCGACGGTCTTGGAATGCGCTGAAATTTGGCAGATTGATTGGAAACAAAAATTGCACCGGGGGCAATTTTGTCATTTGTTGCGACGGTGTCGGAATGGGCTAAAATTTGACAGATTGATCGGAAACAAAAATCGCGCCAAGGGAAATTTCGTCATTTTTCGCGAAGGTGTCAGAGTGGACTGAAATTTGGCATGTTGATTGGAAACAAAAATCGCTCCACGGGCAATTTTGTCGTTTGTCGCGACGGTGTCGGAAAGGTCTAAAATTTGGTAGGTTGATGGGAAACAAAAATCGCGCCGAGGGCAATTTTGCCATTTGTCGCGACGGTCTTGGAATGTGTTGAAATTTGGCAGATTGATTGGAAACAAAAATTACGTCGGGGGCAATTTTGCAATTTGTCGCGACGGTCTCGGAATACGCTGAAATTTGGCAAATTGATTGGAAACAAAAATCGCGCCAAAGGCAATTTCGTCATTTTTCGTGACAGTGTCTGAATGGGTTGAAATTTAGCAGGTTGATTGGAAACAAAAATCGTGCCAGGGGCAATTTCGTCATTTGTCGCGACGGTGTCGGAATGGGCTGAAATTTGGCAGGTTGATTGGATGCAAAAACCGCGCCAGGGGCAATTTCATCATTTGTCACGACGGTGTCGGAGTGGGCTGAAATTTGGCAGGTTGATCGGAAACAAAAATCGCGCCAGGGGCAATTTCGTCATTTATTGCGATGGTGTCGGAATGGGCTGAAATCCGACAGGTTGATTGGAAACAAAAACCGCGCCAAGGGCAATTTCGTCATTTTTCGCGACAATGTCAGAATAGGCTGAAATTTGGCAGGTTGATTGGAAACAAAAATCGCGCCGGGGACGATTTTAGTATTTGTCGCGACAATGTTGGAAAGGACTTAAATTTGACAGGTTGACCGGAAACAAAAATCGCGTCAGGGGCAATTTCGTCATTCGTCGTGACGGTGCAGGAATTGATAGAAATTTGGCAGGTTGATTGGAAACAAATATCGCTCCAGGTGCAATTTCGTCATTTGACGCTACGGTGTCAGAATTGGCCGAAATTTGGCAGGACGATTGGAAAAAAAAAATCGCGCCGGGGAAAATTTTGTCATTTGTCGCAACGGTCTCGGAATGCGCTAAAATTTTGCAGTTTGATTGGAAGCAAAAACTGCGCCGGGGACAATTTCGTCATTTGTCGCGACGGTGTCGAAATGGGCCGAAATTTGGCAGGTTGATGGGAAACAAAAATCGCGACAGGGGTAATTTTGTCGTTTATCGCGACGGTGTCGGAATGGGATGAAATTTGGCTGGTTGATCTGAAACAAAAATCACGCCAAGGGCAATTTTGTCATTTGTCGTGACGGTGTCGGAATGGTCTGAAATTTGGCAGGTTGATCGGAAACAAAAATCGCGTCGGGGAAATTTCGTCATTTTTCGAGATTTTGTCAGAATGGGCTGAAATTTGGCAGGTTGATTGGAAGCAAAAACCGCATCGGGGACAATTTCGTCATTTGTCGAGACGGTGTCGGAATGGGTTCAAATTTGGCAAGTTGATCTGAAACAAAAATCACGCCAGGGGCAATTTTGTCATTTGCCGCGACGGTGTCGAAATGGTCTGAAATTTGGCAGGTTGATCGGAAACAAAAATCGCGCCGGGGGCAATTTCGTCATTTGTCGTGATTTTTTCGGAATGGGCTGAAATTTGGCAGGTTGATTGGAAACAAAAACCGTGCCAGGGGCAATTTAGTCATTTTTTGCGACGGTGTCGGAATGGGTCGAAATTTGACAGGTTGATTGGAAGCAAAAACCGCGCCAGGGGCAATTTCGTCATTTGTCGCGATGGTGTCGGAATGGGCTAAAATTTGGAAGGTTGATTGGAAACAAAAATCGCGCCAAGGGTAATTTCGTCATTTGTCGCGAAGATGTCGGAATGGGCTGAAATTTGGCAAGTTGATTGGAAACAAAATTCGCGCTGGGGGCAATTTTTTCATTTGTCGCGACGGTATCGTAATGGGCTGAAATTTGGCCGGTTGATTGGAAATAAAAATCGCGCCAGGGGTAATTTCGTCATTTATCGCGATACTGTCAGAATGGGCTGAAATTTGGCAGGTTGATTCGAAACAAAACCCACGCCATGGGTAATTTTGTAAATTGTCGCGACCGTGTACGAATGGCCTAAAATATTGCAGGTTGATAGGAAAAAAAATCACCGAGGGCAATTTTGTTATTTGTCGCGACGGTGTTAGAATGGGCTGAAATTTGGCAGGTTGACTGGAAACAAAAATCGCGCCAGGGGCAATTTCGTAATTTGTGGCGACGGTGTCGGAATGGGCTGAAATTTGGCAGGTTGATGGGAAATAGAAATCGTGATAGGGGCAATTTTGTCATTTGTCGCGACGGTGTGGAAATGGGCTGAAATTTGGCAGGTTGATCTGAAACAAAAATCGCGCCGGGGGCAATTTCGTAATTTTTCGCGACCGTGTCGGAGCGGCAAAAATTTGACAAGTTGATCGGAAACAAAAATCGCGCGGGGGGCAATTTCGTCATTTTTCGCGACGGTGTCGAAATGGGCTGAAATTTAGCAGGTTGATTGGAAACAAAAATTGCGCTGGGGGCAATTTTGTCATTTTGCGCGACAGTGTCGGAATGGGCTAAAATTTGACAGGTTGATCGGAAACAAAAATCGAGCCAGGGGCAATTTCGTCATTTTTCGCGACGGTGTCGGAATGTTCTGAAATTTGGCAGGTTGATTGGAAACAAAAATTGCGCCAGGGCAATTTCGTCATTTTTCGCGACGGTGTCGGAATGGGCTGAAATTTGGTAAGTTGATTGGAAACAAAAATCGGGCCGGAGACAATTTCGTCATTTTTTTTCACTACGGTGTCGGAATGGGCTGAAATTTGGAAGGTTGAATGGAAAAAAAAATCTCGCCGGGGGCAATTTCTTCATTTTTCGTGACGGTGTCGGAATGGGCTAAAATATGACAGGTTGATCGGAAACAAAAACTGCGCCAGGGGCAATTTCGTCATTTTTCGAGACGGTGTCGGAATGGGCTAAAATTTGACAGGTTGATCGAAAACGAAAATCGAGCTAGGGGCGATTTCGTCGTTTTTCGTGACGGTGACAGAATGGGCTGAAATTTGGCAGGTTGATTGGAAACAAAAATTGCCCCGGGCGCAAATTCGTCATTTTTCGTGACGGTGTCGGCATGTGCTGAAATTTGGAAGGTTGATTGGAAACAAAAATCGCGCCGGGGGCAATTTCGTCATTTTTCGCGACGGTGTCGAAATGGGCTGAAATTTGACAGGTTGATCGGAAACTAAAACTGCGCTAGGGGCGATTTCGTCATTTTTTGCGACGGTGTCGGAATGGGCTGAAATTTGGCAGGTTGATTGGAAACAAAAATCGCGCCGGGGGCAATTTCGTCATTCTTCGTGACGGTGTCGGAATGGGCTGAAATTTGGATGGTTGATTGGAAACAAAAATAGTGCCGTGGGCAATTTCGTTATTTTTCGCGACGGTGTCGGAATAGGCTAAAATTTGACAGGTTGATCGGAAACAAAAATCGCGCCGGGGGCAATTTCGTCATTTTTCGCGACGGTGTCGGAGCGGCTAAAATTTGACAGGTTGATCGGAAATAATAATCGCACCGGGGGCAATTTCGTCATTTTTCGCGACGGTGTCGGAATGGGGTGAAATTTAGCAGGTTGATTGGAAACAGAAATAGAGCCGGGGGCAATTTCGTCATTTTTCACGACGGTGTCGGAATGGGCTGAAATTTGGCAGGTTGACGGGAAACAAAAATCGCGCGGGGGGCCATTTCGTCATTTTTCGCGACGGTGTCGAAATGGGCTAAAATTTGACGGGTTGATCGGAAACAAAAATCGCGCTGGGGGCAATTTCGTCATTTGTCGCGACGGTTTAGAAAAGGGCTAAAATTTGGCAGGTTGATGGGTAACAAAAATTGCGCCAAGGGCAATTTTATCTTTTGTCGCGACGATCTTGGAATGCGCTGAAATTTGGCAGATTGATTGGAAACAAAAATTGCGCCGGGGGCAATTTTATCATTTGTCGCGACGGTGTCGGAATGGGCTAAAATTTGACAGATTGATCGAAAACAAAAATCGCGCCAAGGGTAATTTCGTCATTTTTCACGAAGGTGTCAGAGTGGGCTGAAATTTGGCAGGTTGATTGGAAACAAAAATCGTGCCGGGGGCAATTTCGTCATTTGTCGCGACGGTTTAGGAAAGGGCTAAAATTTGGCAAGTTGATGGGAAACAAAAATTGCGCCAAGGGCAATTTTGTCATTTGTCGTGACGGTCTCGGAATGCGCTGAAATTTGGCAGATTGATTGGAAACAAAAATTGAGCCTGGGGCAATTTCGTCATTTCCCGTGACAGTGCCAGAATGGGCTAAAATTTGACAGATTGATCGGAAACAAGAATCGCGCCAAGGGGCAATTTCGTCATTTTTCGCGAAGATGTTAGAGTAGGCTGAAATTTGGCTGGTTGATTGGAAACAAAAATCGCGCGAGGGGCAATTTCGTCATTTGTCGCGACGGTGTCGGAATGGGGGAAATTTGGCAGGTTGATGGGAAACAGAAATCGCGAAAGGGGCAATTGTGTCATTTGTCGTGACGGTGTCGGAATGGGCTGAAATTTGGCAGGTTGATCTGAAACAAAAATTACGCTAGGGTCAATTTTGTCATTTGTCGTGACGGTATCGGAATGGTCTGAAATTTTGCATGTTGATCGGAAACGAATATCGCGCCGGGGCAATTTCGTCATTTGTCGCGATTTTGTCGGAATGGGCTGAAATTTGGCGGGTTGATTGGCAACAAAAATCGCGCCAGGGGCAATTTCGTCATTTGTCGCGACGGTGTCGGAATGGGCTGAAATTTGGCAGGTTGATGGGATACAAAAATCGCGACAGGGGCAATTTTGTCATTTATCGCGACGGTGTCGGAATGGGCTAAAATTTGGCAGGTTAATATGAAACAAAAATCACGCCAAGGGCAATTTTGCCATTTGTCGCGACGGTGTCGGGATGGTCTGAAATTTGGCAGGTTGATCAGGAAACAAAAATCGCGTTGGGGGCAATTTCGTCATTTGTAGCGATTTTGTCGGAATGGGCTGAAATTTGGCAGGTTGATTGGAAACAAAAACCGCGCCAGGGACAATTTCGTCATTTTTTGTGACGGTGTCGGAATGGGTTGAAATTTGGCAGGTTGATTGAAAGCCAAAACCGCGCTAGGGGCAATTTCGTCATTTGTCGCGACGATGTCGGAATGGGCTGAAATTTGACTAGTTCATTGGAAACAAAATTCGCACCGGGGGCAATTTTGTCATTTGTCGGGTAAGTTGATTGGAAACAAAAATCGCGCCAAGGGCAATTTCGTCATTTGTCGCGACGATGTCGGAATGGGCTGAAATTTGACTAGTTCATTGGAAACAAAATTCGCACCGGGGGCAATTTTGTCATTTGTCGCGACGGTGTCGGAATGGGCTGAAATTTGGCAGGTTGATTGGAAATAAAAATCGCGCCAGGAGTAATTTGGTCATTTGTCGTGACACTGACGGAATGGGGTAAAACTTGACAGGTTGATCGAAAACAAAAACCGCGCCCGGGGCAATTTCGTCTTTTATCGCGACGGTGTCGAAATGAGCTGAAATTCGACAGGTTGATTGGAAACAAAAATCGCGCCAGGGGAAATTTCTTCATTTCCCACGACGGTGTCGGAATGGGCTGAAATTTGGCAGGTTGATGGGAAAGAAAAATTGCGACAGGGGCAATTTTGTCATTTGTCGCGACGGTGTCGGAATGGGCTGAAATTTGGCAGGTTGATCTGAAATAAAAATCACGCCAGGGGCAATTTTGTCATTTGTCGTGACGGTGTCGGAATGGTTTGAAATTTGGCAGGTTGATCGGAAACAAAAATCCGGCCGGGGCAATTTTGTCATTTGTCGCGATTTTGTCGGAATGGGCTGAAATTTGGCAGGTTGATTGGAAACAAAAATCGCGCCAGGGGCAATTTCATCATTTTTCGTGACGGTGTCAGAATGGGTTGAATTTGGCAGCTTGATTGGAAGCAAAAACCGTGCTAGGGGCAATTTCATCATTTGTCGCGATGGTGTCGGAATGGGCTAAAATTTGGCAGGTTGATTGGAAACAAAAATCGCGCCATGGGCAATTTCGTCATTTGTC
The DNA here is from genome assembly GCF_002742605.1 of Olea europaea var. sylvestris. Taxonomy (NCBI): domain Eukaryota; kingdom Viridiplantae; phylum Streptophyta; class Magnoliopsida; order Lamiales; family Oleaceae; genus Olea; species Olea europaea. Next base: position 113,012 of record NW_019241611.1, on the reverse strand, counting down.
ACGACGGTGTCAGAATGGGCTAAAATTTGGCAGGTTGATTGGAAACAAAAATCGCGCCAAAGGCAATTTCGTCATTTGTCGCGACGATGTCGGAATGGGCTGAAATTTGGCAAGTTGATTGGAAACAAAATTCGCGCCGGGGGTAATTTTGTCATTTGTCGCGACTGTCTCGGAATGCGCTGAAATTTGGCAGATCGATTGGATACAAAAATTGCGCCGGGGGCAATTTTATCATTACCGCCGCGATGGGCTAAAATTTGGCAAATTGATCGGAAACAAAAATCGCGCCATGGGCAATTTTGTCATTTTTCGCGAAGGTATCAGAGTGGGCAGAAATTTGGCTGGTTGATCGGAAACAAAAATCCCACCAGGGGCAATTTTGTCATTTGTCACGACGGTGTCCGAATGGTTTGAAATTTGGCAGTTAATCGGAAACAAAAATCGCGCCGCCAGGGGCAATTTCGTCATTTCTCACGATGGTGTCGGAATGGGCTGAAATTTGGCAGGTTGATGGGAAACAAAAATCGCGCCAGGGGCAATTTTGTCATTTGTCGCGACGGTCTCGGAATGCGCTGAAATTTGGCAGATCAATTGGAATCAAAAATTGCCCCCGGGGGCAATTTTGTCATTTCTCGTGATAGTGTCAGAATGGGCTAAAATATGACAGATTAATCGAAGACAAGAATCGCACCAAGGGGCAATTTTGTCATTTTTCACGAAGACGTTAGAGTGGGCTAAAATTTGGCAGATTGATTGGAAACAAAAATTGCGCCGGGGGCAATTTTGTCAATTCTCGTAACAGTGTCGGAATGGGCTAAAATTTGACAGATTTATCGGAAACAAGAATCGCGCCAAGGGGTAATTTCATCATTTTTCGCGAAGTTGTTAGACTGGGCTGAAATTTGGTAGGTTGATTGGAAACAAAAATCGCGCCAGGGGCAATTTCGTCATTTGTCGCGACGATGTCGGAAAGGGCTGAAATTTAGCAGGTTGATGGGAAACAAAAATCGCGCCAGGGGTAATTTTGTCATTTGTCGCGACAGTGTCGGAATGGGCTGAAATTTTGCAGGTTGATCGGAAACAAAAATAGCGCCGGGGGCAATTTTGTCATTTGCTGCGACGGTGTCCGAATGGTCTGAAATTTGGCAAGTTGATCGGAAACAAAAATCGCGCCTGGGGCAATTTCGTCATTTTTCGCAATGGTGTCGGAATGGGTTGAGATTTGTCAGGTTGATTGAAAACAAAAATCGCGCCAGGGGCAATTTTGTCATTTGTCGCAACGGTGTCAGAATGGTCTGAAATTTGGCAGGTTGATCGGAAACAAAAATCGCGCCATGGGCAATTTCGTCATTTGTCGCGATGGTACCGAATCGGCTGAAATTTGGCAGGTTGATAGGAAACCAAAATCACGCCAGGGGCAATTTCGTCATTTTTCGCGACAATGTCAGAATGGGCTGAAATTTGGCAGGTTGATTGGAAACAAAAATCGCGCCAGGGCAAACTTCATCATTTGTCGTGACGGTGTCGGAATGGGCTGAAATTTGGCAGGAGGATTGGAAACAAAAATCGCGTCGGGGGCAATTTTGTCATTTCTCGTGACGGTCTTGGAATGCGCTGAAATTTGGTAGATTGATTGGAAGCAAAAATTGCGTCGGGGGCAATTTTGTCATTTGTAGTGACGGTGTCGGAATGGGCTAAAATTTGAAAATATTTATCGAAAACAAAAATCGCGCCTTGGGCAATTTCGTCATTTTTCGCGAAGGGATCAGAGTGGGCTGAAATTTAGCAGGTTTATTGGAACACAAAAATCACTCCAGGGGCAATTTCGTCATTTGTCATGACGATGTCGGAAAGGGCTGAAATTCGGCAGGTTCATGGGAAAGAAAAATCGCGCCAGGGGTAATTTTGTCATTTGTCGCGACGGTGTCAGAATTGGCTGAAATTTGGCAAGTAGATCGGAATCAAAAATTGCGCCAGGGGCAATTTTGTCATTTGTCGCGACGGTGTCAGAATGGTTTGAAATCTGGCAAGTTGATCGGAAACAAAAATCGAGCCAAGGGCAATTTCGTCATTTGTCGTGACAGTGTCAGAATGGGCTAAAATTTGGTAGGTTGATTGGAAACAAAAATCGTGCCATTGGCAATTTCGTCATTTGTCGTGACAGTGTCCGAATGGGCTGAAATTTAGGTTGATTGGAAACAAAAATCGCGCCAGGGGCAATTTCGTCATTTGTCATGACGATGTCGGAAAGGGCTGAAATTCGGCAGGTTCATGGGAAAGAAAAATCGCGCCAGGGGTAATTTTGTCATTTGTCGCGACGGTGTCAGAATTGGCTGAAATTTGGCAAGTAGATCGGAATCAAAAATTGCGCCAGGGGCAATTTTGTCATTTGTCGCGACGGTGTCAGAATGGTTTGAAATCTGGCAAGTTGATCGGAAACAAAAATCGAGCCAAGGGCAATTTCGTCATTTGTCGTGACAGTGTCAGAATGGGCTAAAATTTGGTAGGTTGATTGGAAACAAAAATCGTGCCATTGGCAATTTCGTCATTTGTCGTGACAGTGTCAGAATGGGCTGAAATTTAGGTTGATTGGAAACAAAAATCGCGCCAGGGGCAATTTCGTCATTTGTCGCGACGGTGTCCGAATGGGCTGAAATCTGGCGGGATGATTGGAAACAAAAATCGCGCCGGGGGCAATTTTGTCATTTCTCGCGACGGTCTTGGAATGCGCTGAAATTTGGCAGATTGATTGGATACAAAAATTGCGTCGGGGGCAAGTTTGTCATTTGTTGCGACGGTGTCGAAATGGGCTAAAATTCGACATATTGGTCGGAAACAAAAATCGCACCAAGAGAAATTTCGTCATTTTTCGCGAAGGTGTCAGAGTGGGCTGAAATTTGGCAGGTTGATTGGAAACAAAAATCGCGCCAGGGGTAATTTCGTCATTTGTCGTGACAGTGTCAGAATGGGCTGAAATTTGGTAGGTTGATTAGAAACAAAAATCGCGCCAGGGGCAATTTCGTCATTTGTCGCGACGATGTCGGAATGGAATGAAATTTGGCAGGATGATTGGAAACAAAAATCGCGCCGGGGGCAATTTTGTCATTTCTCGCGATGGTCTTGGAATGCGCTGAAATTTGCCAGATTGATTGGAAACAAAAATTGCACCGGGGGCAATTTTGTCATTTGTTGCGACGGTGTGGGAATGGGCTAAAATTTGACAGATTGATCAGAAACAAAAATCACGCCAAGGCAAATTTCGTCATTTTTCGCGAAGGTGTCAGAGTGAGCTGAAATTTGGCAGGTTGATTGGAAACAAAAATCGCGCCAGGGGCAATTTCGTCAATTGTCGCGATGGTGTCGGAAAGGGCTAAAATTTGGCAGGTTGATGGGAAACAAAAATCGCGTCGGGGGCAATTTTGCCATTTGTCGCGATGGTCTCGGAATGCGCTGAAATTTGGCAGATTGATTGGAAACAAAAATTGCGCCGGGGGCAATTTTGTCATTTGTCACGATGGTGTCGGAATGGGTTAAAATTTGACAGATTGATCGGAAACAAAAATCGCGCCAAGGGAAATTTCGTCATTTTTCGCGAAGGTGTTAGAGTGGGCCCAAATTTGGCAGGTTGATTGGAAACAAAAATCGCGCCAGGGGCAATTTTGTCATTTGTCGCGACGGTGTCGGAAAGGGCTAAAATTTGGCAGGTTGACGGGAAACAAAAATTGCGTCGGGCCAATTTTGTCATTTGTCTCGACGGTCTCGGAATGCGCTGAAATTTGACAGATTGATTGGAAACAAAAATTGCGCCAAGAGCAATTTCGTCATTTTTCGTGACAGTGTCTGAATGGGCTGAAATTTGGTAGGTTGATTGGAAACAAAAATCGTGCCATGGGCAATTTCGTCGTTTGTCGCGACGGTGTCGGAATGGGCTGTAATTTGGCAGGTTGATTCGATACAAAAATCGCACAAGGGGCAATTTCGTCATTTGTCACGACGATGTCGGAATGGGCTGAAATTTGGCAGGTTGATCGGAAACAAAAATCCCGCCAGGGGTAATTTCGTCTTTCTCGCGATTGTCTCGGAATGCGCTGAAATTTGGCATGTATCATGGAAACAAAAATCGCGCCAAGGGTAATTTCGTCATTTGTCGTGATGGTGCTGGAATGGACAGAAATTTGGCAGGACGATTGGAAACAAAAATCGCGCCGGGGGCAATTTTGTCATTTCTAGCGACGGTGTCAGAATGGTCTGAAATTTGGCAGGTTGATCGGAAACAAAAATCGAGCCAAGGGTAATTTCGTCATTTGTCGTGACAGTGTCAGAATGGGCTGAAATTTGGTAGGTTGATTGGAAACAAAAATCGCACCAGGGGCAATTTCGTCCTTTGTCGTGACAGTGTCAGAATGGGCTGAAATTTGGTAGGTTGATTGGAAACAAAAATCGTGCCAGGGGCAATTTCGTCATTTGTCGGGACGGTGTCGAAATGGGCTTAAATTTGGCAGGATGATTGGAAACAAAAATCGCGCCGGGGGCAATTTTGTCATTTCTCGCGACGGTCTTGGAATGCGCTGAAATTTGGCATGTATCATGGAAACAAAAATCGCGCCGGGGGCAATTTTGTCATTTCTCGCGACGGTCTTGGAATGCGCTGAAATTTGGCGGATTGATTGGAAACTAAAATTGCTCCGGGGGCAATTTTGTCATTCGTTGCGATGGTGTCGGAATGGGCTAAAATTTGACAGATTGATCGGAAACAAAAATTGTTCCAAGGGAAATTTCGTCATTTTTCACGATGGTGTCAGAGTGAGCTGAAATTTGGCAGGTTGATTGGAAACAAAAATTGCGCCAGGGGCAATTACGTCATTTGTCGCGACGGTGTCGAAATGGGCTAAAATTTGACAGATTGATCGGAAACAAAAATCGCGTCGGGGGCGATTTCGTCATTTTTCGCGACGGTGTCGGAATGGGCTGAAATTTGGTAGGTTGATTGGAAACAAAAATTGGGCCGGACGCAAATTCGTCATTTTTCGCGAAGGTGTCGGTATGTGCTGAAATTTGAAAGGTTGATTGGAAACAAAAATCGCGCCGGGGGCAATTTCGTCATTTTACTCGATGGTGTCGGAATGGGCTGAAATTTGGAAGGTTGATTGGAAACAAAAATCGCGCCGTGGGCAATTTCGTCATTTTTCCCGACGGTGTCGGAATGGGCTGAAATTTGGCAGGTTGACTGGTAACAAAAATAGCGCGGGGGCGATTTCGTCTTTTTTCGCGACGGTGTCGGAATGGGCTGACATTTGACAGGTTGATCGGAAACAAAAACCGCGCCGGGGGCAATTTCGTCATTTTTCACGATAGTGTCGGAGCGGCTAAAATTTGACAGGTTGATCGGAAACAATAATCGCGTCGGGGGCAATTTCGTCATTTTTCACGACGGTGCCGGAATGGGCTGAAATTTTGAAGGTTGATTGAGAATAATAATCGCGTCGGGGGCAATTTCGTCATTTTTCGCGACGGTATCGGAATGGGCTGAAATTTGGCAGGTTGATAGGTAACAAAAATCGCGCCGGGGGCAATTTCGTCATTTTTTCGCGACGGTGTCGGAATGGGCTGAAATTTGACAGATTGATCGGAAACAAAAATCGCGCTGGGGGCGATTTCGTAATTTTTCGCGATGGTGTCGGAATAGGCTGAAATTTGGTAGATTGATTGGAAACAAAAATTGCGCCGGACGCAAATTCGTCATTTTTTGCGAAGGTGTCGCTATGTGCTGAAATTTGAAAGGTTGATTGGAAACAAAAATCGCGTCGGGGGCAATTTCGTCATTTTTTGCGATGGTGTCGGAATGGGCTGAAATTTGGAAAGTTGATTGGAAACAAAAATCGCGCCGTGGGCAATTTCGTCATTTTTCGCGACGGTGTCGGAATGGGCTGAAATTTGGTAGGTTGATCGGAAACAAAAACCGCGCAAGGGGCGATTTCGTCATTTTTTACGACGGTGTCGGAACGGGCTGAAATTTGGCAGGTTGGCTGGAAACAAAAATTGCGACGGGGGTAAATTCGTCATTTTTCGCGACTGTGCCGGAATGGGCTGAAATTTTGAGGGATGATTGGAAATAATAATCGCGTCGGGGGCAATTTCATTATTTTTCGCGACGGTGTCGGAATGGGCTGAAATTTGGCCGGTTGATAGGTAACAAAAATCGCGCCGGGGGCAATTTCGTCATTTTTCGCGACGGTGTCGGAATGGGCTGAAATTTGACAGATTGATCGGAAACAAAAATCGCGCCGGGGGCAATTTCGTCATTTTTCGCGACGGTGTCGGAATGGGCTGAAATTTGGCCGGTTGATAGGTAACAAAAATCGCGCCGGGGGCAATTTCGTCATTTTTCGCGACGGTGTCGGAATGGGCTGAAATTTGGCCGGTTGATAGGTAACAAAAATCGCGCCGGGGGCAATTTCGTCATTTTTCGCGACGGTGTCGGAATGGGCTGAAATTTGGCCGGTTGATAGGTAACAAAAATCGCGCCGGGGGCAATTTCGTCATTTTTCGCGACGGTGTCGGAATGGGCTGAAATTTGGCCGGTTGATAGGTAACAAAAATCGCGCCGGGGGCAATTTCGTCATTTTTCGCGACGGTGTCGGAATGGGCTGAAATTTGGCCGGTTGATAGGTAACAAAAATCGCGCCGGGGGCAATTTCGTCATTTTTCGCGACGGTGTCGGAATGGGCTGAAATTTGGCCGGTTGATAGGTAACAAAAATCGCGCCGGGGGCAATTTCGTCATTTTTCGCGACGGTGTCGGAATGGGCTGAAATTTGGCCGGTTGATAGGTAACAAAAATCGCGCCGGGGGCAATTTCGTCATTTTTCGCGACGGTGTCGGAATGGGCTGAAATTTGACAGGTTGATCGGAAACAAAAATCGCGCCAGGGGCAATTTCGTCATTTTCCGCGACGGTGTTGGAATGTTCTGAAATTTAGTAGGTTGATTGGAAAAAAAAATTGCGCCGGGGGAAATTTCGTCATTTTTCGCGACGGTGTCGGAATGGGCTGAAATTTAGCAGGTCGATTGGAAACAGAAATCGAGCCGGGGGCAATTTTGTCATTTGTCGCGACGGTGTCGGAATGGGCTGAAATTTGACAGGATGATTGGAAACAAAAATCGCGCGCGGGGGGCAATTTTATCATTTGTCGCGACAGTGTCGGAATGGGCTAAAATTTGGCAAATTGATCGGAAACAAAAATTGTGCCAAGGGCAATTTCGCCATTTTTCGCGAAGGTGTCAGAGTGGGCTGAAATTTGGCAGGTTGATTGGAAACAAAAATTGCGCCGGGGGCAATTTTGTCGTTTCTCGTGACATTGTCGGAATGGGCTAAAATTTGACAGATTGATCGTAAACAGGAATCGCGCTAAGGGGCAATTTCCTTTTTTTTCGCGAAGATGTTAGAGTGGGCTGAAATTTGGCAGGTTGATCGGAAACAAAAATCGCGCCAGGAGCAATTTCGTTATTTGTCGCGACGATCTTAGAATGGGCTGAAATTTAGCAGGTTGATGGGAAACAAAAATCGTGCTAGGGGCAATTTCGTCATTTGTCGCGACGGTGTCGGAATGGGTTGAAATTTGGCAGGTTGATCGGAAACAAAAATCCCGCCAGAGGCAATTTTGTCATTTGTCACGATGGTGTCCAAATGGTCTTAAATTTGGCAGGTGGATAGGAAACAAAAATCGCGCCCGGGGCAATTTCATCATTTCTCGCGATGGTGTCGGAATGGGCTGAAATTTAGCAGGTTGATTGAAAACAAAAACCGTGCCAGGGGCAATTTTGTCATTCTTCACGATAGTGTCAGAATGGGCTGAAATCGGGCAGGTTGACTGAAAACAAAAACCGTGCCAGGGGCAATTTCGTCATTTTTCGCGAAGGTGTCGGAATGGGCTGAAATTTTGTAGGATGATTGGAAACAAAAATCGCGCCGGGGGCAATTTTGTCATTTGTCGCGACGGTCTCGGAATGCGCTGAAATTTGGCAGATTGATTGGAAACAAAAATTGCGTCGGGGTCAATTTTGTCGTTTGTCGCGATGGTGTCGGAATGGGCTAAAATTTGGCAAATTGATCGGAAACAAAAATCGCGCCAGGGGCAATTTCGTCATTTGTCATGACAGTGTTAGAATGGGCTGAAATTTGGTAGGTTGATTGGAAACAAAAATCGCGCCAGGGTTAATTTCGTCATTTGTCTTGATAGTGTCAGAATGGGCTGAAATTTGGTAGGTTGATTGGAAACAAAAATCGCGCCAGGGGCAATTTCGTCATTTGTCACGACGGTGTCGGAATGGGCTTAAATTTGGCGGGATGATTGGAAACAAAAATCGCGTCGGGGGCAATTTTGTCATTTCTCGCGACGGTCTTGGAATGCGCTGAAATTTGGCGGATTGATTGGAAAAAAATTGCTCCGGGGACAATTTTGTCATTCGTTGCGATGGTGTCGGAATGGGCTAAAATTTGACAGATTGATTGAAAACAAAAATCGTTCCAAGGAAAATTTCGTCATTTTTCGCGATGGTGTCAGAGTGGGCTGAAATTTGGTAGGTTGATTGGAAACAAAAATCGCACTAGGGGCAATTACGTCATTCGTCGTGACAGTGTCAGAATGGGCTGAAATTTGGTAGGTTGATTGGAAACAAAAATCGCGCCAGGGGCAATTTCGTCATTTGTCGCGACGGTGTCGGAATGGGCTGAAATTTGGCAGGATGATTGGAAACAAAAATCGCACCGGGGGCAATTTCGTCATTTGTCGTGACAGTGATGGAATGGGCTGAAATTTGGCAGGATGATTGGAAACAAAAATCGCGCCGGGGGTAATTTCGTCATTTTTCGCGACGGTGTCGAAATGGGCTAGAATTTGACAGATTGATCGGAAACAAAAATCGCGGCGGGGGCGATTTCGTCATTTTTCGCGACGGTGTCGGAATGGGCTGGAATTTGGTACGTTGATTGGAAACAAAAATTGCGCCGGACGCAAATTCGTCATTTTTCGCGAACGTGTCGGTATGTGCTGAAATTTGAAAGGTTGATTGGAAACAAAAATCGCGCCGGGGGCAATTTCGTCATTTTTCGCGATGGTGTCGGAATGGGCTGAAATTTGGAAAGTTGATTGGAAAAAAAAATCGTGCCGGGGGCAATTTCGTCATTTTTCGCGACGGCGTCGGAATGGGCTGAAATTTGGCAGGTTGACTTGTAACAAAAATAGCGCGGGGGCAATTTCGTCATTTTTCGCGACGTTGTCGGAATGGGCTGAAATTTGACAGGTTGATCGAAAACAAAAACAGCGCCGGGGGTAATTTCGTCATTTTTCGCGACGGTGTCGGAATGGGCTGAAATTTGGCTGGTTGACTGGAAACAAAAATAGCGCGGGGGCAATTTCGTCATTTTTCGCGACGGTGTCGGAATGGGCTGAAATTTGACAGGTTGATCGGAAACAAAAACCTCGCCGGGGGCAATTTCCTCATTTTGAACGACGGTGTCGGAGCGGCTAAAATTTGACAGGTTGATCGGAAACAATAATCGCGTCGGGGGCAATTTCGTCATTTCTCGCGACGGTGTCGGAATGGGCTGAAATTTAGCAGGTTGATTGGAAACAGAAATCGAGCCGGGGGCAATTTCGTCATTTTTCGCGACAGTGTCGGAATGGGCTAAAATTTGATAGGTTGATCGGAAACAAAAACCGCGTCAGGGGCAATTTCGTCATTTTTCGCGACGGTGTTGGAATGTTCTGAAATTTTGTAGGTTGATTGGAAACAAAAATTGCGCCGGGGTAAATTTCGTCATTTTTCGCGACGGTGTCGGAATGGGCTGAAATTTGGCAGGTTGATTGGAAACAAAAATCTTGCCGGGGGCAATTTCGTCATTTTTCACGACAGTGTCGGAATGGGCTGAAATTTGACAGGTTGATCGGAAACAAAAATCGCGCAAGGGGCGATTTTGTCATTTTTTGCGACGGTGTCGGAACGGGCTGAAATTTGGCAGGTTGGTTGGAAAACAAAAATTACGACGGGGGCAAATTCGTCATTTTTCGCGACTGTGTCGGAATGGGCTGAAATTTTTAAGGTTGATTGGAAATAATAATCGCGTCGGGGGCAATTTCATCATTTTTCGTGACGGTGTCGGAATTGGCTGAAATTTGGCAGGTTGATAGGTAACAAAAATCGCGCCGGGGGCAATATAGTCATTTTTCGCGACTGTGTCGGAATGGACTGAAATTTGACCGGTTGATCGGAAACAAAAATCGCGCTAGGGGCAATTACGTCATTTGTCGTGACAGTGTCAGAATGGGCTGAAATTTGGTAGGTTGATCGGAAACAAAAATCGCGCCAGGGGCAATTTCGTCATTTGTCGTGACAATGTCGGAATGGGCTGAAATTTGGTAGGATGATTGGAAACAAAAATCGCGCCGGGGGCAATTTCGTCATTTGTCGCGACGGTGTCGGAATGGGCTGAAATTTGGCAGGATGATTGGAAACAAAAATCGCGCCGGGGGCAATTTCGACATTTTTCGCGACGGTGTCGAAATGGGCTGAAATTTGACGGATTGATCGGAAACAAAAATCGCGCCGGGGGCGATTTCGTCATTTTTGCGACGGTGTCGGAATGGGCTGAAATTTGTTAGGTTGATTGGAAACAAAAATTGCGCCAGGCGCAAATTCGTCATTTTTCGCGAAGGTGTCGGTATGTGCTGAAATTTGAAAGGTTGATTGGAAACAAAAATCGCGCCGGGGGCAATTTTGTCATTTTTCGCGATTGTGTCGGAATGGGCTGAAATTTGGAAGGTTGATTGGAAACAAAAATCGCGTCGGGGGCAATTTCGTCATTTTTCACGACGGTGTCGGAATGGGCTGAAATTTGGCAGGTTGACTGGTTACAAAAATAGCGCGGGGGTAATTTCGTCATTTTTCGCGACGGTGTCCGAATGGGCTGAAATTTGACAGGTTGATCGGAACCAAAAACCGCGCCGGGGGCAATTTCGTCATTTTTCGCGACGGTGTCGGAATGAGCTGAAATTTGGCAGGTTGACTAGTAACAAAAATAGCGCGGGGGCAATTTCGTCATTTTTCGTGACGGTGTCGGAATGTTCTGAAATTTGACAGGTTGATCGGAAACAAAACCGCGCCGGGGGCAATTTCGTCATTTTTCACGACGGTGTCGGAGCGGCTAAAATTTGACAGGTTGATCGGATACAATAATTGCGTCGGGGGCATTTTCGTCATTTTTCGCGACGGTGTCGGAATGGGCTGAAATTTAGCAGGTTGATTGGAAACAGAAATCGAGTCGGGGGCAATTTCTTCATTTTTCGCGACAGTGTCGGAATGGGCTAAAATTTGACTGGTTAATCGGAAACAAAAACCGCCCCAGGGGCAATTTCGTCATTTTCCGCGACGGTGTCGGAATGTTCTGAAATTTAGTAGGTTGATTGGAAACAAAAATTGCGCCGGGGGAAATTTCGTCATTTTTCGCGACGGTGTCGGAATGGGCTGAAATTTGGAAGGTTGATTGGAAACAATAATCGCGTCGAGGGCAATTTTGTCTTTTTTCGCGACGGTGTTGGAATGGGCTAAAATTTGACCGGTTGATCGAAAACAAAAATCGCGCCGGGGGCATTTTTGTCATTTTTCACGACGGTGTCGGAATGGGCTAAGATTTGACAGATTGATCGGAAACAAAAATCGCGCCGGGGGCAATTTCATCATTTTTCGCGAAGGTGTCGGAATGATCTGAAATTTGGCAGGTTGATTGGAAACAAAAATCGCGCCGGGGCAATTTCGTCATTTTTCGCGACGGTGTCGGAATGGGCTGAAATTTGGCAGGTTGATCGGAAACAAAAATCGCGCAAGGGGCGATTTCGTCATTTTTTACGACGGTGTCGGAACGGGTTGAAATTTGGCAGGTTGGTTGGAAAAAAAATTGCGACGGGGGCAAATTCGTCATTTTTCGCGAATGTGTCAGTATGGGCTGAAATTTTGAAGGTTGATTGGAAATAATAATCACGTCGGAGGCAATTTCGTCATTTTTCGCGACGGTGTCGGAATGGGCTGAAATTTGGCTGGTTGATAGGTAACAAAAATCGCGCCGGGGGCAATTTCGTCATTTTTCGCGACGGTGTCAGAATGGGATGAAATTTGACATGATGATCGGAAACAAAAATCGCGCTAGGGACAATTTCGTCATTTTTTGCGACTGTGTCGGAATGGGCTGAAATATGGAAGGTTGATTGGAAACAAAAATCGCGCCGGGGGGCAATTTCGTCATTTTTCGTGATAGTGTCGGAATGGGCTAAAATTTGACAGGTTGATCGGAAACAAAAATCGCGCCAGGGGTAATTTCGTCATTTTCCGCGATGGTGTCGAAATGTTCTGAAATTTAGTTGGTTGATTGGAAACAAAAACTGCGCCGGGGGCAATTTCGTCATTTTTCGCGACTGTGTCGGAATGGGCTGAAATTTGACAGGTTGATCGGAAACAAAAATCGCGCTAGGGGCAATTACGTCATTTGTCATGACAGTGTCAGAATGGGCTGAAATTTGGTAGGTTGATTGGAAACAAAAATCGCGCCAGGGGCAATTTCGTCATTTGTCGTGACGGTGTCGGAATGGGCTGAAATTTGGCAGGATGATTGGAAATAAAAATCGCACCGGGGGCAATTTCGTCATTTGTCGCGATGGTGTCGGAATGGGCTGAAATATGGCAGGATGATTGGAAACAAAAATCGCGCCGGGGGCAATTTTGTCATTTTTCGCGACGGTGTCGAAATGGGCTAAAATTTGACAGATTGATCGGAAACAAAAATCGTGCCGGGGGCGATTTCGTCATTTTTCGCGACGGTGTCGGAATGGGCTGAAATATGGCAGGATGATTGGAAACAAAAATCGCGCCGGGGGCAATTTCGTCATATTTCGCGACGGTGTCGGAATGGGCTGAAATTTGGTAGGTTGATTGGAAACAAAAATTGCGCCGGACGCAAATTCGTCATTTTTCGCGAAGGTGTCGGTATGTGCTGAAATTTGAAAGGTTGATTGGAAACAAAAATCGCGCCGGGGGCAATTTCGTCCCTTTTCGCGATGGTGTCGGAATGGGCTGAAATTTGGAAGGTTGATTGGAAACAAAAATCACGCCGGGGGCAATTTCGTCATATTTCGCGACGGTGTCGGAATGGGCTGAAATTTGGCAGGTTGACCGGAAATGAAAACTGCGCCAGGGGCAATTTCGTCATTTTTCGCGACGGTGCCGGAATGTTCTGAAATTTGACAGGTTGATCGAAAACAAAAACCTCGCCGGGGGCAATTTCGTCATTTTTCGCGACGGTGTCGGAAACGGCTGAAATTTGGCAGGTTGATCAGAAACAAAAACCGCGCAAGGGGCAATTTCGTCATTTTTCACGACGGTGTCCGAGCGGCTAAAATTTGACAGGTTGATCGGAAACATTAATCGCGTCGAGGGCAATTTCGTCTTTTTTCACGACGGTGTCGGAATGGGCTGAAATTTGACAGGTTGATCGAAAACAAAAATCGCGCCGGGGGCAATTTTGTCATTTTTCGCGACGGTGTCGGAATGGGCTAAAATTTGACAGATTGATCGGAAACAAAAACCGCACCGGGGGCAATTTCGTCATTTTTCGCGAAGGTGTCGGAATGTCTGAAATTTGGCAGGTTGATTGGAAACAAAAATCGCGTCGGGGCAATTTCGTCATTTTTCGCGACGGTGTCGGAATGGGCTGAAATTTGGCAGGTTGATCGGAAACAAAAACCGCGCAAGGGGCGATTTCGTCATTTTTTGCGACGGTGTCGGAACGGGCTGAAATTTGGCAGGTTGGTTGGAAAAAAAATTGCGACGGGGCAAATTCGTCATTTTTCGCGACTGTATCGGAATGGGCTGAAATTTTGAAGGTTAATTGGAAATAATAATCACGTCGGAGGCAATTTCGTCATTTTTCGCGAAGGTGTCGGAATGGGCTGAAATTTGGCAAGTTGATAGGTAACAAAAATCGCGCCGGGGGCAATTTCGTCATTTTTCGCGACGGTGTCGGAATGGGTTGAAATTTGACAGGTTGATCGGAAGCAAAAATTGCGCTAGGGGCAATTTCGTCATTTTTTGGGACGGTGTCGGAATGGGCTGAAATATGGAAGGTTGATTGGAAACAGAAATCGCGCCGGGGGCAATTTCGTCATTTTTTGCGACAGTGTCGGAATGGGCTAAAATTTGACAAGTTGATCGGAAACAAAAATCGCGCCAGGGGCAATTTCGTCATTTTTCGCGACGGTGTCGGATGTTCTGAAATTTAGTAGGTTGATTGGAAACAAAAATTGCGCCAGGGAAAATTTCGTCATTTTTCGCGACGGTGTCGGAATGGGATGAAATTTGGCAGGTTGATTGGAAACAAAAATCGTGCCGGGGGCAATTTCATCATTTTTCACGACAGTGTCGGAATGGGCTGAAATTTGACAGGTTGATCGGAAACAAAAATCGCGCCTGGGGCAATTTTGTCATTTTTCGCGACGGTGTCGAAATGGGCTAAAATTTGACAGAATGATCGGAAACAAAAACCGCGCCGGGGGCAATTTCGTCATTTTTCGCAAAGGTGTCGGAATGATCTGAAATTTGGCAGGTTGATTGGAAACAAAAATCGCGTCGACGTAATTTCATCATTTTTCGCTACGGTGTCGGAATGGACTGAAATTTGGCAAGTTGATCGGAAACAAAAATCGCGCAATGGGCGATTTCATCATTTTTTGCGACGGTGTCGGAACGGGCTGAAATTTGGCAGGTTTGTTGGAAACAAAAATTGTGACCGGGGCAAATTCGTCATTTTTCGCGACTGTGTCGAAATGGGCTGAAATTTTGAAGGTTGATTGGAAATAATAATCGCGTCGGGGGTAATTTCGTCATTTTTCGCGATGGTGTCGGAATTGGCTGAAATTTGGCATGTTGATAGGTAACAAAAATCGCGCCCGGGGCAATTTCGTCATTTTTCGCGACTGTGTCGGAATGGGCTGAAATTTGACAGGTTGATCGGAACCAAAAATCGCGCTAGGGTCAATTACGTCATTTGTCATGACAGTGTCAAAATGGGTTGAAATTTGGTAGGTTGATTGGAAACAAAAATCGCGCCAGGGGCAATTTCGTCATTTGTCGCGACGGTGTCGGAATGGGCTGAAATTTGGTAGGATGATTGAAAATAAAAATCACACCGGGGGCAATTTCATCATTTGTCGCGACGGTGTCGGAATGGGCTGAAATTTGGCAGGATGATTGGAAACAAAAATCGCGCCGGGGACAATTTCGTCATTTTTTGCGACGGTGTCGAAATGGGCTAAAATTTGACAGATTGATCGGAAACAAAAATCGCGCCGGGGACAATTTCGTCATTTTTTGCGACGGTGTCGAAATGGGCTAAAATTTGACAGATTGATCGGAAACAAAAATCGCGCCGGGGGCGATTTCGTCATTTTTCGCGACGGTGTCGGAATGGGCAGAAATTTGGTAGGTTGATTGGAAACAAAAATTGCGCCGGACGCAAATTCGTCATTTTTTGCGAAGGTGTCGGTATGTGCTGAATTTTGAAAGGTTCATTGGAAACAAAAATCGCGCCGGGGGCAATTTCGTCATTTTTCGCGATGGTGTCGGAATGGGCTGAAATTTGACAGGTTGATCGGAAACAAAAACCGCGCCAGGGGCAATTTCGTCATTTTTCGCGACTGTGTCGGAATGGGCTGAAATTTTGACAGGTTGATCGGAAACAAAAACCGCGCCAGGGGCAATTTCGTCATTTTTCGCGACTGTGTCGGAATGGGCTGAAATTTTGACAGGTTGATCGGAAACAAAAACCGCGCCAGGGGCAATTTCGTCATTTTTCGCGACTGTGTCGGAATGGGCTGAAATTTTGACAGGTTGATCGGAAACAAAAACCGCGCCAGGGGCAATTTCGTCATTTTTCGCGACTGTGTCGGAATGGGCTGAAATTTTGACAGGTTGATCGGAAACAAAAACCGCGCCAGGGGCAATTTCGTCATTTTTCACGACGGTGTCGGAGCGGCTAAAATTTGACAGGTTGATCGGGAACAAAAACCGCGCCGGGGGCAATTTCGTCATATTTCGCGACGGTGTCGGAATGGGCTAAAATTTGACAGATTGATCGGAAACAAAAACCGCGCCGGGGGCAATTTCGTCATTTTTCGCGAAGGTGTCGGAATGATCTGAAATTTGGCAGGTTGTTTGGAAACAAAAATCGGGCCGGGGCAATTTCGTCATTTTTCGCGACGGTGTCGGAATGGGCTGAAATTTGGCTGGTTGATCGGAAACAAAAACCGCGCAAGGGGCGATTTCGTCATTTTTTACGACGGTGTCGGAACGGGCTGAAATTTGGCAGGTTGGTTGGAAAAAAAATTGCGACGGGGGCAAATTCGTCATTTTTCGCGACTGTGTCGGAATGGGCTGAAATTTTGAAGGTTGATTGGAAATAATAATCACGTCGGAGGCAATTTCGTCATTTTTCGCGACGGTGTCGGAATGGGCTGAAATTTGGCAGGTTGATAGGTAACAAAAATCGCGCCGGGGGCAATTTCGTCATTTTTCGGGACGTTGTCGGAATGGGTTGAAATTTGACAGGTTGATCGAAAACAAAAATCGCGCTAGGGGCAATTTCGTCATTTTTTGCGACGGTGTCGGAATGGGCTGAAATATGGAAGGTTGATTGGAAACAAAAATCGTGCCGGGGGCAATTTCGTCATTTTTCGCGACAGTGTCGGAATGGGCTAAAATTTGACAGGTTGATCGGAAACAAAAACCGCGCCAGGGACAATTCCGTCATTTTCCGCGACGGTGTCGGAATGTTCTGATATTTAGTAGGTTGATTGGAAACAAAAATTGCGCGGGGGAAATTTCATCATTTTTCGCGACGGTGTCGGAATGGGCTGAAATTTGGCAGGTTGATTGGAAACAAAAATCGTGCCGGGGGCAATTTCGTCGTTTTTCACGACAGTGTCGGAATGGGCTGAAATTTGACAGGTTGATCGGAAACAAAAATTGCGCCGGGGGCAATTTTGTCATTTTTCGCGACGGTGTCGGAATGGGCTAAAATTTGACTGAATGATCGGAAACAAAAATCGCGCCGGGGGCAATTTCGTCATTTTTCGCGACGGTGTCGGAATGGGTTGAAATTTGACAGGGTGATCGGAAGCAAAAATCGCGCTAGGGGCAATTTCGTCATTTTTTGGGACGGTGTCGGAATGGGCTGAAATATGGAAGGTTGATTGGAAATAGAAATCGCGCCGGGGGTAATTTCGTCATTTTTCGCGACAGTGTCGGAATGGGCTAAAATTTGACAGGTTGATCGGAAACAAAAATCACGCCAGGGGCAATTTCGTCATTTTTCGCGACGGTGTCGGAATGTTCTGAAATTTAGTAGGTTGATTGGAAACAAAAATTGCGCCAGGGAAAATTTCGTCATTTTTCGCGACGGTGTCGGAATGGGCTGAAATTTGGCAGGTTGATTGGAAACAAAAATCGCGCCGTGGGCAATTTTGTCATTTTTCGCGACGGTGTCGGAATGGGCTAAAATTTGACTGAATGATCGGAAACAAAAATCGCGCCGGGGGCAATTTCGTCATTTTTCGCGACGGTGTCGGAATGGGTTGAAATTTGACAGGGTGATCGGAAGCAAAAATCGCGCTAGGGGCAATTTCGTCATTTTTTGGGACGGTGTCGGAATGGGCTGAAATATGGAAGGTTGATTGGAAACAGAAATCGCGCCGAGGGTAATTTCGTCATTTTTCGCGACAGTGTCGGAATGGGCTAAAATTTGACAGGTTGGCTGGAAACAAAAATTATGACCGGGGCAAATTCGTCATTTTTCGCGACTGTGTCGGAATGGGCTGAAATTTTGAAGGTTGATTGGAAATAATAATCGCGTCAGGGGTAATTTCGTCATTTTTCGCGACGGTGTCGGAATGGGCTGAAATTTGGCAGGTTGATAGGTAACAAAAATCGCGCCGGGGGCAATTTCGTCATTTTTCGCGACTGTGTCGAAATGGGCTGAAATTTGACAGGTCGATCGGAAAAAAAAATCGCGCTAGGGGCAATTACATCATTTGTAATGACAGTGTCAGAATGGGCTGAAATTTAGTAGGTTGATTGGAAACAAAAATCGCGCCAGGGGCAATTTCGTCATTTGTCGCGAAGGTGTCGGAATGGGCTGAAATTTGGCAGGATGATTGGAAATAAAAATCGCACCGGGGGAAATTTCATCATTTGTCGCGACGGTGTCGGAATGGGCTGAAATTTGGCAGGATGATTGGAAACAAAAATCGCGCCGGGGACAATTTCGTCATTTTTCACGACGGTGTCGAAATGGGCTAAAATTTGACAGATTGATCGGAAACAAAAATCGCGCCGGGGACGATTTCGTCATTTTTCGCGACGGTGTCGGAATGGGCTGAAATTTGTTAGGTTGATTGGAAACAAAAATTGCGCCGGACGCAAATTCGTCATTTTCCGCGAAGGTGTCGGTATGTGCTGAAATTTGAAAGGTTGATTGGAAATAAAAATCGCGCCGAGGGCAATTTCATCACTTTTCGCGATGGTGTCGGAATGGGCTGAAATTTGGAAGGTTGATTGGAAACAAAAATTGCACCAGACGCAAATTCGTCATTTTTCGCGAAGGTGTCAGTATGTGCTGAAATTTGAAAGGTTGATTGGAAACAAAAATCGCGCCGGGGGCAATTTCGTCACTTTTCGCGATGGTGTCGGAATGGGCTGAAATTTGGAAGGTTGATTGGAAACAAAAATCGCGCCGGGGGCAATTTCGTCATTTTTCGCGACGGTGTCAGAATGTTCTGAAATTTAGTAGGTTGATTGGAAACAAAAATTGCGCCGGGGGAAAAGTCGTCATTTTTCGCGACGTTGTCGGAATGGGCTGAAATTTGTTAGGTTGATTGGAAACAAAAATTGCGCCGGACGCAAATTCGTCATTTTCCGCGAAGGTGTCGGTATGTGCTGAAATTTGAAAGGTTGATTGGAAACAAAAATTGCGCCGGACGCAAATTCGTCATTTTCCGCGAAGGTGTCGGTATGTGCTGAAATTTGAAAGGTTGATTGGAAACAAAAATCGCGCCGGGGACAATTTCGTCACTTTTCGCGATGGTGTCGGAATGGGCTGAAATTTGGAAGGTTGATTGGAAACAAAAATCGCCCCGGGGGCAATTTCGTCATATTTCACGACGGTGTCGGAATGGGCTGAAATTTGGCAGGTTGACCGGAAATGAAAACCGCGCCAGGCGCAATTTCGTCATTTTTCGCGGCGGTGTCGGAATGTTCTGAAATTTGACAGGTTGATCGGAAACAAAAACCGCGCCGGGGGCAATTTCGTCATTTTTCGCGACGGTGTCGGAATGTTCTGAAATTTGGCAGGTTGACTGGTAACAAAAATAGCGTGGGGGCAATTTCGTCATTTTTCGCGACGGTGTCGGAATGGGTTGAAATTTGGCAGGTTGATTGGAAACAAAAATCGTGCCAGGGGCAATTTTGTCATTTTTCGCGACGGTGTCGGAATTGGCTGAAATTGGACAGATTGATCAGAAACAAAAATCGCGCCGGGGGCGATTTCGTCATTTTTCGCGACGGTGTCGGAATGGGCTGAAATTTGGTAGGTTGATTGGAAACAAAAATTGCGCCAGACGCAAATTCGTCATTTTTCGCGAAGGTGTCAGTATGTGCTGAAATTTGAAAGGTTGATTGGAAACAAAAATCGCGCCGGGGGCAATTTCGTCACTTTTCGCGATGGTGTCGGAATGGGCTGAAATTTGGAAGGTTGATTGGAATCAAAAATCGCGCCGGGGGCAATTTCGTAATATTTTGCGACGGTGTCGGAATGGGCTGAAATTTGGCAGGTTGACCGGAAATGAAAACCGTGCCAGGGGTAATTTCGTCTTTTTTCGCGACGGTGTCGGAATGTTCTGAAATTTGATAGGTTGATCGGAAACAAAAACCGCGCCGGGGGCAATCTCGTCATTTTCCACGACGGTGTCGGAATGTTCTGAAATTTAATAGGTTGATTGGAAACAAAAATTGCGCCGGACGCAAATTCGTCATTTTTCGCGAAGGTGTCGGTATGTGCTG
The DNA here is from genome assembly GCF_002742605.1 of Olea europaea var. sylvestris. Taxonomy (NCBI): domain Eukaryota; kingdom Viridiplantae; phylum Streptophyta; class Magnoliopsida; order Lamiales; family Oleaceae; genus Olea; species Olea europaea. Next base: position 92,857 of record NW_019241611.1, on the reverse strand, counting down.
AAATTTGAAAGGTTGATTGGAAACAAAAATCGCGCCGGGGGCAATTTCGTCATTTTCCACGACGGTGTCGGAATGTTCTGAAATTTAGTAGGTTGATTGGAAACAAAAATTGCGCCGGACGCAAATTCGTCATTTTTCGCGAAGGTGTCGGTATGTGCTGAAATTTGAAAGGTTGATTGGAAACAAAAATCGCGCCGGGGGCAATTTCGTAATATTTCGCGACGGTGTCGGAATGGGCTGAAATTTGGCAGGTTTACCGGAAATGAAAATCGTGCCAGGGGCAATTTCGTCTTTTTTCGCGACGGTGTCGGAATGTTCTGAAATTTGATAGGTTGATCGGAAACAAAAATCGCGCCGGGGGCAATTTCGTCATTTTCCACGACGGTGTCGGAATGTTCTGAAATTTAGTAGGTTGATTGGAAACAAAAATTGCGCCGGACGCAAATTCGTCATTTTTCGCGAAGGTGTTGGTGTGTGCTGAAATTTGAAAGGTTGATTGGAAGCAAAAATCGCGCCGGGGGCAATTTCGTCACTTTTCGCGATGGTGTCGGAATGGGCTGAAATTTGGAAGGTTGATTGGAAACAAAAATCGCGCCGAGGGCAATTTCGTAATATTTCGCGACGGTGTCGGAATGGGCTGAAATTTGGCAGGTTGACCGGAAATGAAAACCGTGCCAGGTGCAATTTCGTCATTTTTCGCGATGGTGTCGGAATGTTCTGAAATTTGATAGGTTGATCGGAAACAAAAACCGCGCCGGGGGCAATTTCGTCATTTTCCGCGACGGTGTCGGAATGTTCTGAAATTTAGTAGGTTGATTGGAAACAAAAATTGCGCCGGACGCAAATTCGTCATTTTCCGCGAAGGTGTCGGTATGTGCTGAAATTTGAAAGGTTGATTGGAAACAAAAACCGCGCCGGGGGCAATTTCGTCACTTTTCGCGATGGTGTCGGAATGGGCTGAATTTGGAAGGGTGATTGGAAACAAAAATCGCGCCGGGGGGAATTTCGTCATTTTCCGCGACGGTGTCAGAATGTTCTGAAATTTAGTAGGTTGATTGGAAACAAAAATTGCGCCGGACGCAAATTCGTCATTTTCCGCGAAGGTGTCGGTATGTGCTGAAATTTGAAAGGTTGATTGGAAACAAAAATCGCGCCGGGGGCAATTTCGTCACTTTTCGCGATGGTGTCGGAATGGGCTGAATTTGGAAGGTTGATTGGAAACAAAAATCGCGCCGGGGGCAATTTCGTCATTTTCCGCGACGGTGTCAGAATGTTCTGAAATTTAGTAGGTTGATTGGAAACAAAAATTGCGCCGGGGGAAATTTCGTCATTTTTCGTGACGGTGTCGGAATGGGTTGAAATTTGTTAGGTTGATTGGAAACAAAAATTGCGCCGGACGCAAATTCGTCATTTTCCGCGAAGGTGTCGGTATGTGCTGAAATTTGAAAGGTTGATTGGAAACAAAAATCGCGCCGGGGGCAATTTCGTCACTTTTCGCGATGGTGTCGGAATGGGCTGAAATTTGGAAGGTTGATTGGAAACAAAAATCTCGCCGGGGGCAATTTCGTCATATTTCGCGACGGTGTCCGAATGGGCTGAAATTTGGCAGGGTGACCGGAAATGAAAACTGCGCCAGGGGCAATTTCGTCATTTTTCGCGACGGTGTCGGAATGTTCTGAAATTTGACAGGTTGATCGGAAACAAAAACCGCGCCGGGGGCAATTTCGTCATTTTCCGCGACGGTGTCCGAATTTTCTGAAATTTGGCAGGTTGACTGGTAACAAAAATAGCGTGGGGGCAATTTCGTCATTTTTCGCGATGGTGTCGGAATGGGTTGAAATTTGGCAGGTTGATTGGAAACAAAAATCGTGCCAGGGGCAATTTTGTCATTTTTCGCGACGGTGTCGGAATTGGCTGAAATTTGACAGATTGATCGGAAACAAAAACCGCGCCGGGGGCGATTTCGTCATTTTTCGCGACGGTGTCGGAATGGGCTGAACTTTGGTAGGTTGATTGGAATCAAAAATTGCGTCGGACGCAAATTCGTCATTTTTCGCGAAGGTGTCAGTATGTGCTGAAATTTGAAAGGTTGATTGGAAACAAAAATCGCGCCGGGGGCAATTTCGTCATTTTTCGCGACGGTGTCGGAATGTTCTGAAATTTGATAGGTTGATCGGAAACAAAAACCGCGCCGGGGGCGATTTCGTCATTTTTCGCGACGGTGTCGGAATGGGCTGAAATTTGGTAGGTTGATTGGAATCAAAAATTGCGTCGGACGCAAATTCGTCATTTTTCGCGAAGGTGTCAGTATGTGCTGAAATTTGAAAGGTTGATTGGAAACAAAAATCGCGCCGGGGGCAATTTCGTCACTTTTCGCGATGGTGTCGGAATGGGCTGAAATTTGGAAGGTTGATTGGAAACAAAAATCGCGCCGGGGGCAATTTCGTAATATTTTGCGACGGTGTCGGAATGGGCTGAAATTTGGCAGGTTGACCGGAAATGAAAACCGTGCCAGGGGCAATTTCGTCTTTTTTCGCGACGGTGTCGGAATGTTCTGAAATTTGATAGGTTGATCGGAAACAAAAACCGCGCCGGGGGCAATTTCGTCATTTTCCACGACGGTGTCGGTATGTGCTGAAATTTGAAAGGTTGATTGGAAACAAAAATCGCGCCGGACGCAATTTCGTCACTTTTCGCGATGGTGTCGGAATGGGCTGAAATTTGGAAGGTTGATTGGAAACAAAAATCGCGCCGGGGGCAATTTCGTAATATTTCGCGACGGTGTCGGAATGGGCTGAAATTTGGCAGGTTGACCGGAAAGGAAAACCGTGCTAGGGGCGATTTCGTCATTTTTCGCGACAGTGTCGGAATGTTCTGAAATTTGACAGGTTGATCGGAAACCAAAACCGCGCCGGGGGCAATTTCGTCATTTTCCGCGACGGTGTCAGAATGTTCTGAAATTTAGTAGGTTGATTGGAAACAAAAATTGCGCCGGGGGAAATTTCGTAATTTTTCGCGACGGTGTCGGAATGGGTTGAAATTTGGCAGGTTGATTGGAAACAAAAATCGTGCCGGGGGCAATTTCGTCATTTTTCGCGAAGGTGTCGGAATGATCTGAAATTTGGCAGGTTGATTGGAAACAAAAATCGCGCCGGGGCAATTTCGTCATTTTTCGCGACGGTGTCGGAATGGGCTGAAATTTGGCAGGTTGATCGGAAACAAAAACCGCGCAAGGGGCGATTTCGTCATTTTTTGCGACGGTGTCGGAATGGACTGAAATTTGGTAGGTTGAGTGGAAACAAAAATTGCGCCGGACGTAAATTCGTCATTTCTCTCGAAGGTGTCGGTATGTGCTGAAATTTGAAAGGTTGATTGGAAACAAAAATCGCGTCGGGGGCAATTTCGTCATTTTTCGCAACGGCGTCGGAATGGGCTGAAATATGGAAGGTTGAATTGGAAACAAAAATCGCGCCGAGGGCAATTTCGTCATTTTTCACGACAGTGTCGGAATGGGCTAAAATTTGACAGGTTGATCGGAAATGAAAACCGCGCCAGGGGCAATTTCGTCATTTTCCGCGACGGTGTCGGAATGTTCTAAAATTTAGTAGGTTGATTGGAAACAAAAATTGCGCCGGGGAAAATTTCGTCATTTTTCGCGACGGTGTCGGAATGGGCTGAAATTTGGCAGGTTGATTGGAAACAAAAATCGTGCCGGGGGCAATTTCGTCATTTTTCACGACGGTGTCGGAATGGGCTGAAATTTGACAGGTTGATCGGAAACAAAAATCGCGCTGGGGGTAATTTTGTCATTTTTCGCGACGGTGTCATTTTTCGCGACGGTGTCGGAATGGGCTAAAATCTGACAGATTGATCGGAAACAAAAACCGCGCCGGGGGCAATTTCGTCATTTTTCGCGAAGGTGTCGGAATGATCTGAAATTTGGCTGGTTGATTGGAAACAAAAATCGCACCGAGGCAATTTCGTCATTTTTCGCAACGGTGTCGGGATTGGCTTAAATTTGACAGGTTGATCGGAAACAAAAACCGCGCAAGGGGCGATTTCGTCATTTTTTGCGACGGTGTCGGAACGGGCTGAAATTTGGCAGGTTGGTTGGAAACAAAAATTGCGACGGGTGCAATTTCGTCATTTTTCGCGACGGTGTCGGAATTGGTTAAAATTTGACATTTTGATCGGAAACAAAAACCGCGCCAGGGGCAATTTCGTCATTTTTCGCGACGGTGTCGGAATTGGTTAAAATTTGACATTTTGATCGGAAACAAAAACCGCGCCAGGGGCAATTTCGTCATTTTTCGCGACGGTGTCGGAATTGGTTAAAATTTGACATTTTGATCGGAAACAAAAACCGCGCCAGGGGCAATTTCGTCATTTTTCGCGACGGTGTCGGAATTGGTTAAAATTTGACATTTTGATCGGAAACAAAAACCGCGCCAGGGGCAATTTCGTCATTTGTCGCGACGGTGTCGGAATGGGCTGAAATTTGGCAGGATGATTGGAAACAAAAATCGCACCGGGGGCAATTTGGTCATTTGTCGCGACGGTGTCGGAATGGGCTGAAATTTGGCAGGATGATTGGAAACAAAAATCGCGCCGGGGGCAATTTTGTCATTTTTCGCGACGGTGTCGAAATGGGCTAAAATTTGACAGGTTGATCGGAAACAAAAATCGCGCCGGGGGCGATTTCGTCATTTTTCGCGACGGTGTCGGAATGGGCTGAAATTTGGTAGGTTGATTGGAAACAAAAATCGCGCCAGGGGCAATTTCGTCATTTGTCGCGACGGTGTCGGAATGGGCTGAAATTTGGTAGGTTGATTGGAAACAAAAATCGCGCCAGGGGCAATTTCGTCATTTGTCGCGACGGTGTCGGAATGGGCTGAAATTTGGTAGGTTGATTGGAAACAAAAATCGCGCCAGGGGCAATTTCGTCATTTGTCGCGACGGTGTCGGAATGGGCTGAAATTTGGTAGGTTGATTGGAAACAAAAATCGCGCCAGGGGCAATTTCGTCATTTGTCGCGACGGTGTCGGAATGGGCTGAAATTTGGTAGGTTGATTGGAAACAAAAATCGCGCCAGGGGCAATTTCGTCATTTGTCGCGACGGTGTCGGAATGGGCTGAAATTTGGTAGGTTGATTGGAAACAAAAATCGCGCCAGGGGCAATTTCGTCATTTGTCGCGACGGTGTCGGAATGGGCTGAAATTTGGTAGGTTGATTGGAAACAAAAATCGCGCCAGGGGCAATTTCGTCATTTGTCGCGACGGTGTCGGAATGGGCTGAAATTTGGTAGGTTGATTGGAAACAAAAATTGCGCCGGACGCAAATTCGTCATTTTTCGCGAAGGTGTCGGTATGTGCTGAAATTTGAAAGGTTGATTGGAAACAAAAATCGCGTCGGGGGCAATTTCGTCATTTTTCGCAACGGCGTCGGAATGGGCTGAAATATGGAAGGTTGAATTGGAAACAAAAATCGCGCCGAGGGCAATTTCGTCATTTTTCACAACAATGTCGGAATGGGCCAAAATTTGACAGGTTGATCGGAAATGAAAACCGCGCCAGGGGCAATTTCGTCATTTTCGGCGACGGTGTCGGAATGTTCTAAAATGTAGCAGGTTGATTGGAAACAAAAATTGCGCCGGGGGAAATTTCGTCATTTTTCGTGACGGTGCCGGAATGGGCTGAAATTTGGCAGGTTGATTGGAAACAAAAATCGTGCCGGGGGCAATTTCGTCATTTTTCACGACGGTGTCGGAATCGGCTAAAATTTGACTGATTGATCGGAAACAAAAATCGCGCCGGGGGCAATTTCGTCATTTTTCGCGACGGTGTCGGAATGGGCTGAAATTTGACAGGTTGATCGGAAACAAAAACCGCGCAAGGGGCGATTTCGTCATTTTTTGCGACGGTGTCGGAACGGGCTGAAATTTGGCAGGTTGGTTGGAAACAAAAATTGCGACGGGGGCAAATTCGTCATTTTTCGCGACTGTGTCGGAATGGGCTGAAATTTTGAAGGTTGATTGGAAATAATAATCGCGTCCGGGGCAATTTCGTCATTTTTCGCGAAGGTGTCGGAATGGGCTGAAATTTGGCAGGTTGTTTGATAGGTAACAAAAATCGCGCCGGGCGCCATTTCGTCATTTTTCGCGACAGTGTCGGAATGGGCTGAAATTTGACAGGTTGATCGGAAACAAAAATCGCGCTAGGGGCAATTACGTCATTTGTCGTGACAGTGTCAGAATGGGCTGAAATTTGGTAGGTTGATTGGAAACAAAAATCGCGCCAAGGGCAATTTCGTCATTTGTCGCGACGGTGTCGGAATGGGCTGAAATTTGGCAGGATGATTGGAAACAAAAATCGCACCAGGGGCAATTTGGTCATTTGTCGCGACGGTGTCGGAATGGGCTGAAATTTGACAGGATGATTGGAAACAAAAATCACGCCGGGGGCAATTTCGTCATTTTTCGCGACTGTGTCGAAATGGGCTAAAATTTGACAGATTGATCGGAAACAAAAGTTGCGCCGTGGGCGATTTCGTCATTTTTCGCGACGGTGTCGGAATGGACTGAAATTTGGTAGGTTGATTGGAAACAAAAATTGCGCCGGACGCAAATTCGTCATTTTTCGCGACTGTGTCGGAATGGGCTAAAATTTGACAGATTGATCGGAAACAAAAATCGCGCCGAGGGCAATTTCGTCATTTTTCACGACAGTGTCGGAATGGGCTAAAATTTGACAGATTGATCGGAAACAAAAATCGCGCCGAGGGCAATTTCGTCATTTTTCACGACAGTGTCGGAATGGGCTAAAATTTGACAGGTTGATCGGAAATGAAAACCGCGCCAGGGGCAATTTCGTCATTTTCCACGACGGTGTCGGAATGTTCTGAAATTTAGTAGGTTGATTGGAAACAAAAATTGCGCCCGGGGAAATTTCATTATTTTTCGCGACGGTGTCGGAATGGGCTGAAATTTGGCAGGTTGATTGGAAACAAAAATCGTGTCGGGGGCAATTTCGTCATTTTCCACGACGGTCTCGGAATGGGCTGAAATTTGACAGGTTGATCGAAAACAAAAATCGCGCCGGGGGCAATTTTGTCATTTTTCGCGACGATGTCGGAATGGGCTAAAATTTGATAGATTGATCGAAAACAAAAACCGCGCTGGGGGGCAATTTCGTCATTTTTCGCGAAGGTGTCGGAATGATCTGAAATTTGGCAGGTTGATTGGAAACAAAAAACGCGCTGGGGCAATTTCGTCATTTTTCGCGACGGTGTCGGAATGGGCTGAAATTTTGCGGGTTGATCGGAAACAAAAATTGCGCAAGGGACGATTTCGTCATTTTTTGCGACGGTGTCGGAACGGGCAGAAATTTGGCAGGTTGGTTGGAAATAAAAATTGCGACGGGGGCAAATTCGTCATTTTTCGCGATTGTGACGGAATGGGCTGAAATTTTGAAGGTTGATTGGAAATAATAATCGCGTCGGGGGCAATTTCGTCATTTTTCGCGACGGTGTCGGAATTGGCTGAAATTTGGCAGGTTGATTGGTAAAAAAAATCGCGCCGTGGGCAATTTCGTCATTTTTTACGACGGTGTCGGAATGGGCTGAAATTTGACAGGTTGATCGGAAACAAAAATCGCGCTAGGGGCAATTTCGTCATTTTTTGCAACGGTGTCGGAATGGGCTGAAATATGGAAGGTTGATTGGAAACAAAAATCGCGCAAGGAGCAATTTCGTCATTTGTCGCGACGGTGTCGGAAAGGTCTAAATTTTGGCAGGTTGATGGGAAACAAAAATCGCGCCAGGGGCAATTTTGTCATTTGTCGCGACGGTCTTGGAATGCGCTGAAATTTGGCAGGTTGATTGGAAATAATAATCGCATCAGGGGCAATTTTGTCATTTGTCGCGACGGTGTCGGAATGAGCTGAAATTTGACAGGATGATTGGAAACAAAAATTGCGCGCGGGGGCAATTTTGTCATTTGTCGCGACGGTGTCGGAATGGGCTAAAATTTGGCAAATTGATCAGAAACAAAAATTGCGCCAAGGGCAATTTCGTCATTTTCGCGAAGGTGTCAGAGTGGGCTGAAATTTGGCAGGTTGATTGGAAACAAAAATTGCGCCAGGGGCAATTTTGTCATTTCTCGTGACATTGTCGGAATGGGCTAAAATTTAACAGATTGATCAGAAACAGGAATCGCGCTAAAGGGCGATTTCGTCATTTTTCGCGAAGATGTTAGAGTGGGCTGAAATTTGGCAGGTTGATCGGAAACAAAAATCGCGCCAGGAGCAATTTCGTTATTTGTCGCGACGATGTCAGAAAGGGCTGAAATTTAGCAGGTTGATGGGAAACAAAAATTGCGCTAGGGGCAATTTTGTCATTTGTCGCGACAGTGTCGGATTGGGTTGAAATTTGGCAGGATGATCGGAAACAAAAATCCCGCCAGAGGCAATTTTGTCATTTGTCACGACGGTGTCCGAATGGTATTAAATTTGGTAGGTGGATAGGAAACAAAAATCGCGCCAGGGGCAATTTCGTCATTTCTCGCGATGGTACCGGAATGGGCTGAAATTTAGCAGGTTGATTGGAAACAAAAATCGTGCCAGGGGCAATTTCGTCATTTTTCACGACAGTGTCAGAATGGGCTGAAATTGAGCAGGTTGATTGGAAACAAAAATCACGTCGGGGGCAATTTCGTCATTTGTCGCGACAGTGTCGGAATGGGCTGAAATTTTGTAGGATGATTGGAAACAAAAATCGTGCCGGGGGCAATTTTGTCATTTGTCGCGACGGTGTCGGAATGGGCTAAAATTCGGCAAATTGATCGGAAACAAAAATCGCGCCAGGGGCAATTTCGTCATTTGTCATGACAGTGTTAGAATGGGCTGAAATTTGGTAGGTTGATTGGAAACAAAAATCGCGTCAGGGGCAATTTCGTCATTTGTCATGACAGTGTTAGAATGGGCTGAAATTTGGTAGGTTGATTGGAAACAAAAATCGCGCCAGGGGTAATTTCGTCATTTGTCTTGACAGTGTCAGAATGGGCTGAAATTTGGTGGGTCGACTGGAAACAAAAATCGCGCCAGGGGCAATTTCGTCATTTGTCGCGACGGTGTCGGAATGGGCTTAAATTTGGCGGGATGATTGGAAACAAAAATCGCGCTGGGGGCAATTTTGTCATTTCTCGGAACGGTCTTGGAATGTGCTAAAATTTGGCGGATTGATTGGAAAAAAATTGCTCCGGGGGCAATTTTGTCATTCGTTGCGATGGTGTTGGAATGGGCTAAAATTTGACAGATTGATCGGAAACAAAAATCGTTCCAAGGAAAATTACGTCATTTTTCGCGATGGTGTCAGAGTGGGCTGAAATTTGGCAGGTTGATTGGAAACAAAAATCGCACTAGGGGCAATTACGTCATTTATCGTGACAGTGTCAGAATGGGCTGAAATTTGGTAGGTTGATTGGAAACAAAAATCGCGCTAGGGGCAATTTCGTCATTTGTCGCGACGGTGTCGGAATGGGCTGAAATTTGAAGGGATGATTGGAAACAAAAATCGCGCCGGGGGCAATTTTGTCATTTCTCGCGACGGTCTTGGAATGCGCTGAAATTTGGCGGATTGATTGCAAAAAATAATGCTCCGGGGGCAATTTTGTCATTCGTTGCGATGGTGTCGGAATGGGCTAAAATTTGATAGATTGATCAAAAACAAAAATCGTTCCAAGGAAAATTTCGTCATTTTTCGTGATGGTGTCCGAGTGGGCTGAAATTTGGCAAGTTGATTGGAAACAAAAATCGCACTAGGGGCAATTATGTCATTTGTCGTGATAGTGTCAGAATGGGCTGAAATTTGGTAGGTTGATTGGAAACAAAAATCGCGCCAGGGACAATTTCGTCATTTGTCGCGACGGTGTCAGAATGGGCTGAAATTTGGAAGGTTGAATGGAAACAAAAATCTTGCCGGGGGCAATTTCATCATTTTTCGCGACGGTGTCGGAATGGGCTAAAATTTGACAGGTTGATCGGAAATAAAAATCGCGCTAGGGGCAATTTCGTCATTTTTCGAGACAGTGTCGGAATGGGCTATAATTTGACAGGTTGATCGGAAACAAAAATCGCGCTAGGGGCGATTTCGTTATTTTTCGTGACGGTGTCGGAATGGGCTGAAATTTGGCATTTTAATTGGAAACTGAAATTACGCCGGTCCTAAATTCGTCATTTTTCGCGACGGTGTCGGTATGTGCTGAAATTTGGAAGGTTGATTGGAAACAAAAACCGCGCCGGGGACAATTTTGTCATTTTTCGCGACGGTGTCGGAATCGTCTGAAATTTGGCAAGTTGATCGGAAACAAAAACAGCACAAGGGGCGATTTCGTAATTTTTTGTGACGGTGTCGAAATAGGCTGAAATTTGGCAGGTTGGTTGGAAACAAAAATTGCGTCGGGGGTAAATTCGTCATTTTTCGCGACTGTGTCGGAATGGGCTGAAATTTTGAAGGTTGATTGGAAACAAAAATCGCGCCGGGGGCAATTTCGTCATTTTTCGCAACGGTGTCGGAATGGGCTGAAATTTGGCAGGTTGATTGGTAACAAAAATCGCGTCGGGGGCAATTTCGTCGTTTTTCGCGACGGTGTCGGAATGGGCTGAAATATTACAGGTTGATCGGAAACAAAAATCGCGCTAGGGGCAATTTCGTCATTTTTTGCGACGGTGTCGGAATGGGCTGAAATATGGAAGGTTGATTGGAAACAAAAATCGCGCCGGGGGCAATTTCGTCATTTGTCGCAACGGTGTCGGAAAGGGCTAAAATTTGGCAGGTTGATGGGAAACAAAAATCGCGCCAGGTGCAATTTTGTTATTTATCGCGACGGTCTCGGAATGCGCTGAAATTTGGCAAATTGATTGGAAACAAAAATTGCGCCGAGGGCAATTTTGTCATTTCCCTTGACAGTGTCGGAATGGGCTAAAATTTGATAGATTGATCGGAAACAAGAATCGCACGAAGGGGCAATTTCGTCATTTTTCGCGACGATGCTAGAGTGGGCTGAAATTTGGCAGGTTGATCGGAAACAAAAATCGTGCCAGGGGCAATTTCGTTATTTGTCGCGACGATGTTTAAAAGGGCTGAAATTTAGCAGGTTGATGGGAAACAAAAGTCACGCCAGGGGCAATTTTGTCATTTGTCGCGACGGCGTCGGAATGGGCTGAAATTTGGCAGGTTGATCGGAAACAAAAATCCCGCCAGAGGCAATTTCATCATTTGTCACGACGGTGTCCGAATGGTCTGAAATTTGGCAGGTGGATAGGAAACAAAAATCGCGCCAGGGGCAATTTCGTCATTTCTCGCGATGGTGTCGAAATGGGCTGAAATTTAGCAGGTTGATTGGAAACAAAAACCGTGCCGGGGGCAATTTCATCATTTTTCACGACAGTGTCAGAATGGGCTGAAATAAAAATCGCGCGCGGGGGCAATTTTGTCATTTGTCGCGACGGTGTCGGAATGGGCTAAAATTTGGCAAATTGATCGGAAACAAAAATTGCGCCAAGGGCAATTTCGTCATTTTTCGCGAAGGTGTCAGAGTGGGCTGAAATTTGGCAGGTTGATTGGAAACAAAAATTGCGCCCGGGGCAATTTTGTCATTTCTCGTAACATTGTCGGAATGGGGTAAAATTTGACAGATTGATCAGAACCAGGAATCGCGCTAAGGGGCAATTTCGTCATTTTTCGCGAAGATGTTAGAGTGGGCTGAAATTTGGCAGGTTGATCGAAAACAAAAATCGCGCTAGGAGCAATTTCGTTATTTGTCGTGACGATGTCAGAAAGGGCTGAAATTTAGCAGGTTGATGGGAAACAAAAATCGCGCCAGGGGCAATTTTGTCATTTGTCGCGACGGTGTCGAAATGGGCTGAAATTTGGCTGGTTGATCGGAAACAAAAATCCCGCCAGAGGCAATTTTGTCATCTGTCACGACGGTGTCCGAATGGTCTTAAATTTGGCAGGTGGATAGGAAACAAAAATCGCGCCAGGGGCAATTTCATCATTTCTCGCGATGGTGTCGGAATGGGCTGAAATTTAGCAGGTTGATTGGAAACAAAAATCGTGCCAGGGGCAATTTCGTCATTTTTCACGACAGCGTCAGAATGGGCTGAAATTGGGCAGGTTGATTGGAAACAAAAATCGCGCCGGGGGCAATTTCGTCATTTGTCGCGACGGTGTTGGAATGGGCTGAAATTTGGTAGGATGATTGAAAACAAAAATCGCGCCGGGGGCAATTTTGTCATTTGTCGCGACGGTCTCGAAATGCGCTGAAATTTGGCAAATTGATTGGAAACAAAAATTACGCCGGGGCAATTTTGTCGTTTGTCGCGACGGTGTCGGAATGGGCTAAAATTTGGCAAATTGATAGGAAACAAAAATCGCACCAGGGGCAATTTCGTCATTTGTCGTGACAGTGTTAGAATGGGCTGAAATTTGGTAGGTTGATTGGAAACAAAAATCGCGCCAGGGGTAATTTCGTCATTTGTCTTGATAGTGTCAGAATGGGCTGAAATTTGGTAGGTTGATTGGAAACAAAAATCGCGCCAGGGGCAATTTCATCATTTGTCCCGACGGTGTCGGAATGGGCTTAAATTTGGCGGGATGATTGGAAACAAAAATCGCGCTGCGGGCAATTTTCTCATTTCTCGCGACGGTCTTGGAATGCGCTGAAATTTGGCGGATTGATTGGAAACAAAAATTGCTCCGGGGGCAATTTTGTCATTCGTTGCGATGGTGTCGGAATGGGCTAAAATTTGACAGATTGATCGGAAACAAAAAATGTTCCAAGGGAAATTTCGTCATTTTTCGCGACGGTGTCAGAGTGTTCTGAAATTTGGCAGGTTGATTGGAAACAAAAATCGCGCCAGGGGCAATTACGTCATTTGTCGTGACAGTGTCAGAATGGCCTGAAATTTGGTAGGTTGATTGGAAACAAAAATCGCGCCAGGGGCAATTTCGTCATTTGTCGCGACGGTGTCGGAATGGGCTGAAATTTGGCAGGATGATTGGAAACAAAAATCGCGCCAGGGGCAATTTTGTCATTTCTCGCGACGGTCTCGGAATGCGCTGAAATTCGACAGATTGATTGGAAACAAAAATTGCGCCGGGGGCAATTTTGTCATTTGTTGCGACGGTGTCGGAATGGGCTAAAATTTGAAAGATTGATCGGAAACAAAAATCGCGCCAAGGGAAATTTCGTCATTTTTTGCGAAGGTGTCTGAGTGGGCTGAAACTTGGCAGGTTGATTGGAAACAAAAATCGCGCCAGGGGCAATTTCGTCATTTGTCCCGACGGTGTCCGAAAGGGCTAAAATTTGGCAGGTTGATGGGGAACAAAAATCGCGCCGGGGGCAATTTTGCCATTTGTCGCGACGGTCTTCGAATGTGCTGAAATTTGGCAGATTGATTGGAAACAAAAATCGCGCCGGGGACAATTTCGTTATTTTTCGCGACGGTGTCGGAATGGCCTAAAATTTGACAGGTTGGTCGGAAACAAAAATCGCGCCGGGGGAAATTTCGTCATTTTTCGAGACGGTGTCGGAATGGGCTAAAATTTGACAGATTGATCGGAAACAAAAATCGCGTCGAGGGCGATTTCTTCATTTTTCGCGACGGTGTCGGAATGGGCTGAAATTTGGAAGGTTGAATGGAAACAAAAATCTTGCCGGGGGCAATTTCGTCATTTTTCGTGACGGTGTCGGAATGGGCTAAAATTTGACAGGTTGATCGGAAACAAAAATCGCGCTAGGGGCAATTTCGTCATTTTTTGAGACAGTGTCGGAATGGGCTATAATTTGACAGGTTGATCGGAAACAAAAATCCCGCAGGGGGCGATTTCGTTATTTTTCGTGACGGTGTCGGAATGGGCTGAAATTTGGCAGGTTGATTGGAAACTGAAATTACGCCGGGCGTAAATTCGTCATTTTTCGCGACGGTGTCGGTATGTGCTGAAATTTGGAAGGTTGATTGGAAACAAAAATCGCGCCGGGGGCAATTTCGTCATTTTTCGCGACGGTGTCGAAATTGGCTGATATTTGACAGGTCGATCGGAAACAAAAATCGCGCCGGGGGCAATTTCGTCATTTTTCGCGACGGTGTCGAAATTGGCTGATATTTGACAGGTCGATCGGAAACAAAAATCGCGCCGGGGGCAATTTCGTCATTTTTCGCGACGGTGTCGAAATTGGCTGATATTTGACAGGTCGATCGGAAACAAAAATCGCGCCGGGGGCAATTTCGTCATTTTTCGCGATGGTGTCAGAATGGGTTGAAATTTGACAGGTTGACTGGTAACAAAAATAGCGCCGGGGGCAGTTTCATCATTTTTCGCGAAGGTGTCGGAATGGGCTGAAATTTGACAGGATGATCGGAAACAAAAACCGCCTCGGGGGGTACTTTTGTCATTTTTCACGACGGTGTCAAAGCGGCTAAAATTTGACAGGTTGATCGGAAACAATAATCGCGTCGGGGACAATTTGGTCATTTTTCGCGATGGTGTCGGAATGGGCTGAAATTTAGCAGGTTGATTGGAAACAGAAATCGAGCCGGGGGCAATTTCTTCATTTTTCGCGACGGCGTCGGAATGGGCTAAAATTTGACAGGTTGATCGGAAAAAAAAACCGCACCAGGGGCAATTTCGTCATTTTTCGCGACGGTGTCGGAATGTTCTGAAATTTAGTCGGTTGATTGGAAACAAAAATTGCGCCGGGGGCAATTTCGTCATTTTTCGCGACGGTGTCGGAAAGGGCTGAAATTTGACAGGTTGATTGGAAACAAAAATCGTGCCGGGGGCAATTTCGTCATTCTTCACGACAGTGTCGGAATGGGCTAAAATTTGGCAGGTTGACGGGAAACAAAAATCGCGTCGGGGGCCATTTCGTCATTTTTCGCGACGGTGTCAGAATGGGCTAAAATTTGACAGGTTGATCGGAAACAAAAATTGCGTCGGGGGCAATTTCGTCATTTTTCGCGACGGTGTCGGAATGGTCTGAAATTTGGCAGGTTGATCGGAAACAAAAACCGCGCAGGGGCGATTTCGTAATTTTTTGCGACGGTGTCGAAATGGGCTGAAATTTGGCAGGTTGGTTGGAAACAAAAATTGCATCGGGGGCAAATTCGTCAGTTTTCACGACTGTGTCGGAATGGGCTGAAATTTTGAAGGTTGATTGGAAACAAAAATCGCGCCAGGGTAATTTCGTCATTTTTCGCGACGGTGTCGGAATGGGCTGAAATTTGGCAGGTTGATTGGTAACAAAAATCGCGCCGGGGGCAATTTCGTCATTTTTCGTGACGGTGTCGGAATGGGCTAAAATTTGACAGGTTGATCAGAAACAAAAATCGCGCTAGGGGCAATTTCGTCATTTTTTGCGACGGTGTCGGAATGGGCTGAAATATGGAAGGTTGATTGGAAACAAAAATCGGGCGCGGGGGTAATTTCGTCATTTGTCACGATGGTGTCGGAAAGGGCTAAAATTTGGCAGGTAGATGGGAAACAAAAATCGCGCCTGGTGCAATTTTGTTATTTGTCGCGACGGTCTCGGAATGCGCTGAAATTTGGGAAATTGATTGGAAACAAAAATTGCGCCGGGGGCGATTTTGTCATTTCCCTTGACAGTGTTGGAATGGGCTAAAATTTGATAGATTGATCGGAAACAAGAATCGCGCTAAGGGGCAATTTCGTCATTTTTTGCGAAGATGTTAGATTGGGCTGAAACTTGGCAGGTGGATCGGAAACAAAAATCTTGCCAGGGGCAATTTCGTTATTTGTCGCGACGATGTCTAAAAGGGCTGAAATTTAGCAGGTTGATGGGATACAAAAGTCGCGCCAGGGGCAATTTTGTCATTTGTCGCGACGGTATCAGAATAGGCTGAAATTTGGCAGGTTGATCGGAAACCAAAATCCCCCCAGAGGCAATTTTGCCATTTGTCACGACGGTGTCCGAATGGTCTGAAATTTGGCAGGTGGATAGGAAACAAAAATCGCGCCAGGGGCAATTTCGTCATTTCTCGCGATAGTGTCAGAATGGGCTGAAATTTAGCAGGTTGATTGGAAACAAAAACCGTGCCGGGGGCAATTTCGTCATGTTTCTCGACAGTGTCAGAATGGGCTGAAATTGGGCAGGTTGATTGGAAACAAAAATCGCGCCAGGGGCAATTTCGTCATTTGTCGCGACGGTGTCGGAATGGGCTGAAATTTGACAGGATGATTGGAAACAAAAATCACGCGCGGGGCAATTTTATCATTTGTCGCGACGGTGTCGGAATGGGCTAAAATTTGGCAAATTGATCGGAAACAAATATTGCACCAAGGGCAATTTCGTCATTTTTCGCGAAGGTGTCAGAGTGGGCTGAAATTTGGCAGGTTGATTGGAAACAAAAATCGCGCCAGGGGCAGTTTCGTCATTTGTCGCCACGATGTCGAAAAGGGCTGAAATTCGGCTGGTTGATGGGAAACAAAAATCGCGGCAGGGGTAATTTTGTCATTTGTCGCGACGGTGTCAAAATGGGCTGAAATTTGGCAGGTTGATCGGAAACAAAAATCGCGCCAGGGGCAATTTTGTCATTTGTCAATTTGGCAGGTTGATCGGAAACAAAAATAGCGCCAAGGGCAATTTCGTCATTTGTCACGATGGTGCTGAAATGGGCTGAAATTTGGCAGGTTGATTGGAAACAAAAATCGCGCCAGGGGCAATTTCGTCATTTTTCGCGACAGTGTCAGAATGGGCTGAAATTTGGCAGGTTGATTGGAAACAAAAATCGCGCCAGGGGCAATTTCGTCATTTGTCGTGACGGTGTTGGAATGGGCTGACATTTGGCATGATGATTGGAAACAAAAATCACGCCGGGGGCAATTTTGTCATTTCTCACGACGGTCTTGGAATGCGCTGAAATTTGGCAGATTGATTGGAAACAAAAATTGTGTCGGGGGCAATTTTGTCATTTGTCGCGACGGTGTCGAAATGGGCTAAAATTTGACAGATTGATCGGAAACAAAAATCGCACCAAGGGTAATTTCGTCATTTTTCGCGAAGGTGTCGGAATGGGCTAAAATTTTATAGGTTGATCGGAAACAAAAGCCGCGCTAGGGGCAATTTCGACATTTTCCGCGACGGTGTCCGAATAGGCTGAAATTTGGCAGGTTGATTGGAAACAAAAATTGCTCCGGGGGTAATTTCTTCATTTTTCACGGCGGTGTCGTAATGGGCTGAAATTTGGAAGGTTGATAGGAAACAAAAATCGCGCCGTGGCCAATTTCGTCATTTTTCGCGACGGTGTCGGAATGGGCTAAAATTTCACAGGTTGATCGTAAACAAAAATCGCGCCAGGGGCAATATCGTCATTTTTCGCGACGGTGTCGGAATGGGCTGAAATTCAGCAGGTTGATTGGAAACAAAAATCGTACCGGGGAAAATTTCTTCATTTTTCGCGACGGTGTCGGAATGGGCTGAAATTTGGCAAGTTGATGGGAAACAAAAATCGCGCCGGGGGCAATTTCGTCATTTCTCGCGACGGTGTCGGAATGGGCTAAAATTTGACGGGTTGATAGGAAACAAAAACCGCGTCGGGGGCAAATTCGTAATTTTTCGCGAAGGTGTCGGAATGGGCTGAAATTTGGCAGGTTGATTGGAAACAAAAATCGCGCCGGGGGCAATTTCGTTATTTTTCACGATGGTGTCGGAATGGGCTGAAATTTGGCAGGTTGATCGAAAACAAATACCGCGCCAGGGGCAATTTCATCATTTTTCGAGACGGTGTCGGAATGGGCTAAAATTTGACAGGTTGGTCGGAAACAAAAATCGCGCCGGGTGCAATTTCGTCATTTTTCGCGACGGTGTCGGAATGGGCTAAAATTTGACAGGTCGATCGCAAACAAAAACTGCGCCCGGGGCAATTTCGTCATTTTTCGCGACGGTACCGGAATGGGCGGAAATTTGGCAGGTTGATGGGAAACAAAAATGGCGCCAGGGGCAATTTCGTCATTTTTCGCGAAGGTGTCGGAATGTGCTAAAATTTAACAGGTTGATCGGAAACAAAAATCACGCCGGGTGCAATTTCGTCATTTTCGGCGACGGTGTCGGAATGGGCTGAAATTTGGCAGGTTGATTGGAAACAAAAATCGCGTCGGGGCCAATTTCGTCATTTTTCGCGACGGTGTCGGAATGGGCTAAAGTTTCACAGGTTGATCGTAAACAAAAATTGCGCCAGGGGCAATTTCGTCATTTGTCGCGACGATGTCGGAAAGGGCTGAAATTCGGCAGGTTGATGGGAAACAAAAATCGCACCAGGGGTAATTTTGTCATTTGTCGTGACGGTGTCAAAATGGGCTGAAATTTGGCAGGTTGATCGAAAACAAAAATTGCGGCAAGGGCGATTTTGTCATTTGTCACGACGGTGTCAGAATGGTCTGAAATTGGCAGGTTGATCGGAAACAAAAATCGCGCCAAGGGCGATTTCGTCATTTGTCGCGATGGTGCTGAAATGGGCTGAAATTTGGCAGGTTGATTGGAAACAAAAATCGCGCCAGGGGCAATTTGGTCATTTTTCGCGACAGTGTCAGAATGGGCTGAAATTTGGCAGGTTGATAGGAAACAAAAATCACGCCGAGGGCAATTTCGTTATTTTTCGCGACGGTGTTGGAATGGGCTAAAATTTGACAGGTGGATCGGAAACAAAAACCGAGCCTGGGGCAATTTCGTCATTTTTCGTGACGGTGTCGGAATGGGCTAAATTTTGACAGGTCGATCGGAAACAAAAATCGCGACGGGTGCAATTTCGTCATTTTTCGCGACGGTGTCGGAATGGGCTAAAATTTGACAGGTTGATCGGAAACAAAAATCGCGCCGAGGGCAATTTCGTCATTTTTCTCGACTGTGTCGGAATGGGCTCAAATTTGACAGGTTGATCGGGAACAAAAATCGCGCCGGGGGCAATTTCTTCATTTTTCGCGATGGTGTCGGAATGGGTTGTCAGAATGGG
This sequence comes from Olea europaea var. sylvestris, assembly GCF_002742605.1. Classification (NCBI taxonomy): domain Eukaryota; kingdom Viridiplantae; phylum Streptophyta; class Magnoliopsida; order Lamiales; family Oleaceae; genus Olea; species Olea europaea. Next base: position 73,832 of record NW_019241611.1, on the reverse strand, counting down.
CTGAAATTTGGCAGGTTGATAGGAAACAAAAATGACGCCGAGGGCAATTTCGTCATTTTTCGCGACGGTATCGGAATGGGCTGAAATTTGGCAGGTTGATTGGAAACAAAAATCGCGCCGGGGGCTATTTCATCATTTTTCGGTACGGTGTAGGAATGAGCTATAATTTGACAGGTTGGTCGGAAACAAAAATCGCGCCGGGGGCAATTTCTTCATTTTTCGCGATGGTGTCGGAATGGGTTGAAATTTGGCAAGTTGATGGGAAACAAAAATAGCGCCGGGGGCAATTTCGTCATTTCTGACGACGGTGTCGGAATGGGCTAAAATTTGACGGGCTGATAGGAAACAAAAATCACGCCGGGGCCAATTTCGTCATTTTTCACGACGGTGTCGGAATGGGCTAAAATTTCACAGGTTGATCGTAAACAAAAATCGCCCCAGGGGCAATCTCGTCATTTTTCGCGACGATGTCGGAATGGGCTGAAATTCAGCAGGATGATTGGAAACAAAAATCGCGCCGAGGGCAATTTCTTCATTTTTCGCGACGGTGTCGGAATGGGCTGAAATTTGGCAAGTTGATGGGAAACAAAAATCGCGCCGAGGGCAATTTTGTCATTTGTCGCGACGGTCTCGAATGCGCTGAAATTTGGCAGACTGATTGGAAATAAAAATTGAGCCGGGGGCAATTTCGTCATTTCCCGTGACAGTGTCGGAATGGGCTAAAATTTGACAGATTGTTCGGAAACAAGAATCGCGCCAAGGGGCAATTTCATCATTTTTCGCGAAGATGTTAGAGTGGGCTGAAATTTGGCAGGTTGATTGGAAACAAAAATCGCGCCAGGGGCAATTTCGTCATTTGTCGCGACGGTGTCGGAATGGGCTGAAATTTGGCAGGTTGATCGGAAACGAAAATCGCGCCGGGGGAATGGGCCGAAATTTGGCAAATTGATCGGAAACAAAAATCACACCAGGGACAATTTCGTCATTTTTCGTGAAGGTGTTAGAGTGGGCTGAAATTTGGCAGGTTGATTGGAAACAAAAATCGCGCCAGGGGCAATTTCGTCATTTGTCGCGGCGATGTCGGAAAGGGCTGAAATTTAGCAGGTTGATGGGAAACAAAAATCATGCCAGGGGCAATTTTGTCATTTGTCGCGACGGTGTCGGGATGGTCTGAAATTTTGTCGGTTGATCGGAAACAAAAATCGCGCCGGGAGCAATTTCGTCATTTGTCGCGATTTTGTCGGAATGGGCTGAAATTTGGTAGGTTGATTGGAAACAAAAATCGCGCCAGGGGCAATTTGGTCATTTTTCGTGACGGTACTGGAATGGGTTGAAATTTGGCAGGTTGATTGGAAGCAAAAACCGCGCTAGGGGCAATTTCGTCATTTGTCGCGACGGTGTCGGAATGGGCGAAAATTTGGCAGGTTGATTGGAAACAAAAATCGCGCAAAGGGCAATTTCGTCATTTGTCGCGACGATGTCGGAATGGGCCGAAATTTGACAAGTTGATTGGAAATAAAAATCGGGCCAGGAGTAATTTGGTCATTTATCGTGACAGTGACGGAATGAGGTTAAACTTGACTGGTTGATCGGAAAAAAAATCGCGCCAAGGGCAATTTCGTCATTTTTCGCGACGGTGTCGGAATGGGCTGAAATTTGACAGGTTGATCGGAAACAAAAATCGCGCCAGTGGCAATTTCGTCTTTTATCGCGACGGTGTCGGAATGGACTGAAATTTGGCAGGTTGATTGGAAACAAAAATTGCGCCAGGGGCAATTTCGTCATTTGTTGCGAAGGTGTCGGATTGGGCTGAAATTTGGCAGGTTGATGGGAAACAAAAATTGCGACAGGGGCAATTTTGTCATTCGTCTCGACGGTGTCGGAATGGGCTGAAATTTGGCTGGTTGATCTGAAATAAAAATCACGCCAGGGGCAATTTTTTCATTTGTCGCGACGGTGCCAGAATGGTCTGAAATTTGGCAGGTTGATCGGAAACAAAAATTGGACCGGGGGCAATTTTGTCATTTGACGCGATTTTGTCGTAATGGGCTGAAATTTGGCAGGTTGATTGGAAACAAAAATCGCGCCAGGGGCAATTTCGTCATTTTTCGTGACGGTGTCGGAATGGGTTGAAATTTGGCAGGTTGATTGGAAGCAAAAACCGCGCTAGGGGCAATTTCGTCATTTGTCACGACGGTGTCGGAATGGGCTGAAATTTGGCAGGTTGATCGGAAACAAAAATCCCGCCAAGGGCAATTTTGTCATTTGTCACGACGGTGTCCGAATGGTCTGAAATTTGGCAGGTTAATCGGAAACAAAAATCGCGCCAGGGGCAATTTCGTCATTTCTCACGATGGTGTCAGAATGGGCTGAAATTTGGCAGGTTGATGGGAAACAAAAATCGCGCAAGGGGCAATTTTGTCATTTGTCGCGACGGTCTCGGAATGCGTTGAAATTTGGCAGATCAATTGGAAACAAAAATTGCCCTGGGGGCAAATTTGTCAGAATGGGCTAAAATATGACAGATTGATCTAAAATAAGAATCGCACCAAGGGGCAATTTCGTCATTTTTCTCGAAGATGTTAGAGTGGGCTAAAATTTGGCAGATTGATTGGAAACAAAATTTGCGCCGGTGGAAATTTTGTCATTTCTCGTAATAGTGTCGGAATGGGCTAAAATTTGACAGATTGATTGGAAACAAGAATCGCGCCAAGGGGTAATTTCGTCATTTTTCGCGAAGATGTTAGAGTGGGTTGAAATTTGGTAGGTTGATTGGAAACAAAAATCGCGCCAAGGGTAATTTCGTCATTTGTCCCGACGATGTCGGAAAGGGCTGAAATTTAGCAGGTTGATGGGAAAAAAAATCGCGCCAGGGGCAATTTTGTCATTTGTCGCAACGGTGTCGGAATGGGCTGAAATTTGGCAGGTTGATCGGAAACAAAAATCCCGCCAGGGGCAATTTTGTCATTTGTCACCACGGTGTCGGAACGGTCTGATATTTGGTAGGTTGATCGGAAACAAAAATTGCGCCAGGGGCAATTTCGTCATTTCTCGCGATGGTGTCGGAATGGGCTGAAATTTGGCAGGTTGATTGGAAACAAAAATCGCGCCAGGGCAATTTCGTCATTTTTGGTGACAGTGTCAGAATGGGCTGAAATTGGGCAGGTTGATTGGAAACAAAAATCGCGCCAGGGGCAATTTCGTCATATGTCGTGACGGTGTCGGAATGGGCTAAAATTTGGCAGGATGATTGGAAACAAAAATTGCGCCGGGGGCAATTTTGTCATTTTTAGCGACGGTCTCGGAATGCGCTGAAATTTGGCAGATTGATTGGAAACAAAAATTGCGCCGGGGGCAATTTTGTCATTTGTTGCGACGGTGTCGGAATGGGCTAAAATTTGGCAAATTGATCAGAAACAAAAATCGTGCCAAGGGCAATTTCGTCATTTTTCGCGAAGGTGTCAGAGTGGGCTAAAATTTGGCAGGTTGATTGGAAACCAAAATCGCGCCAGGGGCAATTTCGTCATTTGTCGCGATGATGTCGGAAAGGACTGAAATTCGGCAGGTTGATGGGAAACAAAAATCGCGCCAGGGCCAATTTTGTCATTTGTCGCGACGGTGTCAGAATGGGCTGAAATTTGGCAGGTTGATTGGAAACAAAAATTACGCCAGGGGAAATTTCGTCATTTGTCGTGACGGTGTCGGAATGGGCTGAAATTTGGCAGGAGGACTGGAAACAAAAATCGCGTCGGGGGCAATTTTGTCATTTCTCGCGACGGTCTTGGAATGCGCTGAAATTTGGCAGATTGATTGGAAACAAAAATTGCGTCGGGGGCAATTTTGTCATTTGTCACGACGGTGTCGGAATGGGCTAAAATTTGAAAAAAATTATAGAAAACAAAAATCGCGCCAAGGTCAATTTCGTCATTTTTAGCGAAGGTGTCTGAGTGGGCTGAAATTTGGCAGGTTTATTGGAAACAAAAATCGCGCTAGGGGCATTTTCGTCATTTGTCGCGACGATGTCGGAAAGGGCTGAAATTTGGCAGGTTGATGGGAAACAAAAATCGCGCCGGGGGCAATTTTGTCATTTGTTGCGACGGTGTCGGAGTGGGCTAAAATTTGACAGATTGATCATAAACAAAAATCACTCCAAGGGAAATTTCGTCATTTTTCACTAAGGTGTTAGGGTGGGCTGAAATTTGGCAGGTTGATTGGAAACAAAAATCGCGCTGGGGCAATTTAGTCATTTGTCCCGACGGTGTCGGAATTGGCTGAAATTTCGTAAGTTGATTGGAAACAAAAATCGCGCCAGGGGCAATTTCGTCATTTGTCGCGACGATGTCGGAAAGGGCTGAAATTTGGCAGGTTGATGGGAAACAAAAATCGTGCCGGGGGCAATTTTGTCATTTGTTGCGACGGTGTCGGAGTGGGCTAAAATTTGACAGATTGATCATAAACAAAAATCGCTCCAAGGGAAATTTCGTCACTTTTCACTAAGGTGTCAGAGTGGGCTGAAATTTGGCAGGTTGATTGGGAACAAAAATCGCGCTGGGGCAATTTAGTCATTTGTCCCGACGGTGTCGAAATTGGCTGAAATTTCGTAAGTTGATTGGAAACAAAAATCGCGCCAGGGGCAATTTCGTCATTTGTCGTGACAGTGTCAGAATGGGCTGAAATTTAGGTTGATTGGAAACAAAAATCGCACCAGGGGTAATTTCGTCATTTGTCACGACGGTGTCGGAATGGGCTGAAATTTGGCGGCACGATTGGAAACAAAAATCGCGTCGGGGGCAAGTTTGTCATTTGTTGCGACGGTGTCGGAATGGGGTAAAATTTGACATATTGGATGGAAACAAAAATCGCGCTGAGGGAAATTTCGTCATTTTTCGCGAAGGTGTCAGAGTGGGCTGAAATTTGGCAGGTTGATTGGAAACAAAAATCACGCCAAGGGCAATTTCGTCATTTGTCGTGACAGTGTCAGAATGGGCTGAAATTTGGTAGGTTGATTGGAAACGAAAATCGAGCAAGGGGCAATTTCGTCATTTGTCGCGACGGTGTCGAAATGGGCTGAAATTTGGCAGGATGATTGGAAACAAAAATCACGCCGGGGGCAATTTTGTCATTTCTCGCGACGATCTTGGAATGCGCTGAAATTTGGTAGATTGATTGGAGACAAAAATTGCGCCGGGGGCAATTTTGTCATTTGTTCCGACGGTGTCGGAATGGGCTAAAATTTGACATATTGATTGGAAACAAAAATCGCGCCAAGGGAATTTTCGTCATTTTTCGCGAAGGTGTCCGAGTGGGCTGAAATTTGGAAGGTTGATTGGAAACAAAAATCGCGCCGCGTGCAATTTCGTCAATTGTTGCGACGGTGTCGGAAAGGGCTAAAATTTGGCAAGTTGATGGGAAACAAAAATCGCTCCGGGGGCAATTTTCCCATTTGTCGCGACGGTCTCGGAATGCGCTGAAATTTGGCAGATTGATTGGAAACAAAAATTGCGCCTGGGACAATTTTTTCATTTGTCGCGACGGTGTCGGAATGGGCTAAAATTTGACAGATTGATCGGAAACAAAAATCGCGCCAAGGGAAATTTCGTCATTTTTGGTGAAGGTGTCAGAGTGGGCTGAAATTTGGCAGGTTGATTGGAAACAAAAATCGCGCCAGGGGCTATTTCGTCATTTGTCGCGACGGTGTCGGAAAGGGCTAAAATTTGGCAGGTTGATGGGAAACAAAAATCGCGCCGGGGGCAATTTTGTCATTTGTTGCGACGGTGTCGGAATAGGCTAAAATTTGACAGATTGATCGGAAACAAAAATCGCGCCAAGGGAAATTTCGTCATTTTTCGCTAAGGTATCTGAGTGGGCAGAAATTTGGCAGGTTGATTGGAAACAAAAATCGCGCTGGGGCAATTTAGTCATTTGTCGCGACGGTGTCGAAAAGGGCTAAAATTTGGCAAGTTGATGGGGAACAAAAATCGCGCCGGGGGCAATTTTGCCATTTGTCGCGACGGTCTTGGAATGCGCTGAAACTTGGCAGAATGATTGGAGACAAAAATTGCGCCGGCGGCAATTTTGTCATTTGTCGGGACGGTGTCAGAATGTGCTAAAATTTGACAGATTGATCTGAAACAAGAATCGCGCCAAGGGAAATTTCGTCATTTTTCGCGAAGGTGTCAGAGTGGGCTGAAATTTGGCAGGTTGATTGGAAACCAAAATCGCTCCAGGGGCAATTTCGTCATTTGTCGCGACGATGTCGGAAAGGGCTAAAATTTGGTCGGTTGATGGGAAACAAAAATCGCGCCGAGGGCAATTTTGCCATTTGTCACGACGGTCCCGGAATGCGCTGAAATTTGGCAGATTGATTGGAAACAAAAATTGCGCAGGGGGCAATTTTGTCATTTGTCGGGACGGTGTCGGAATGGGCTAAAATCTGATAGATTGATCGGAAACAAAAATCACTCCAAGGGAAATTCCGTCATTTTTCGCGAAGGTGTCAGAGTGGGCTGAAATTTGGCAAGTTGATTGGAAACAAAAATCGCGCCAAGGGCAATTTCGTCATTTGTCGCGACGGTGTCGAAAAGGGCTAAAATTTGGCAGTTGATGGGAAACAAAAATCGCGCCGGGGGCAATTTTGCCATTTTTTGCGACGGTCTCGGAATGCGCTGAAATTTGGCAGATTGATTGGAAACAAAAATCGCGCCAAGGGCTATTTCGTCATTTTTCGTGACAGTGTCTGAATGGACCGAAATCTGGCAGGTTGATTGAAAACAAAAATCGCTCCAGGGGCAATTTCGTCATTTGTCACGACGGTGTCAAAATGGGCTGAAATTTGGCAGGTTGATTGGATGTAAAAACCGCGCCAGGGGCAATTTCGTCGTTTGTCACGACGGTGTCGGAATGGGCTGAAATTTGGCAAGTTGATCGGAAACAAAAATCGCCCCAGGGGCAATTTTATCATCTGTCGCGACGGTGTCCAAATGGTCTGAAATTTGGCAGGTTGATCGGAAACAAAAATCGCGCCAGGGGCAATTTCATCATTTATCGCGATGGTGTCGGAATGGGCTAAAATTCGACAGGTTGATTGGAAACAAAAATCGTTCCAGGGGCAATTCGTCATTTTTCGCGACAGTGTCAGAATGGGCTGAAATTTGGCAGGTTGATTGGAAACAAAAATCGCGCCGGGGGCAATTTCATCATTTGTCGCGACGGTGTCGGAATGGGCTGAAATTTGGCAGGTTGATGGGAAACAAAAATCGCGAAATGGGCAACTTTGTCATTTGTCGCGACGGTGTCGGAATGTGCTGAAATTTGGCAGGTTGATTGGAAACAAAAATCGCGCCAGAGGCAATTTCGTCATTTGTCGCGACGGTGTCGGAATGGGCTGAAATTTGGCAGGTTGATGGGAAACAAAAATCGCGAAATGGGCTATTTTGTCATTTGTCGCGACGGTGTCGGAATGTGCTGAAATTTGGCAGGTTGATCTGAAACAAAAATCACGACAGGGGCAATTTTGTCATTTGTCGCGACGGTGTCGGAATGGTCTGAAATTTGGCAGGTTGATCGGAAACAAAAATCGCGCTAGGGGCAATTTCATCATTTATCGCGATGGTGTTGGAATGGGCTGAAATTCGACAGGTTGATTGGAAATAAAAACCGCGCTACGGGCAATTTCGTCATTTTTCGCGACAGTGTCTGAATGGGCTGAAATTTGGCAGGTTGATTCTTAACAAAAATCGTGTCGGGGGCGATTTTAATATTTGTCACGACGGTGTTGGAAAGGACTTAAATTTGACAGGTTGACCGGAAACAAAAATCGCATCAGGGGCAATTTCGTCATTTTTCGTGACGTTTTCAGAATGGGCCGAAATTTGGCATGTATCATGGAAACAAAAATCGCGCCAGGGGCAATTTCGTCATTTGTCGTGACGGTGCTGGAATGGGCAGAAATTTGCCAGGTTGATTGGAAACAAATATCGCTCCAGGTGCAATTTCGTCATTTGTCGCTGCGGTGTCAGAATTGGCCGAAATTTGGCAGGACGATTGGAAACAAAAATCGCGCCGGGGACAATTTTGTCACTTGTTGCGACGGTCTCGGAATACGCTGAAATTTGGTAGTTTGATTGGAAGCATAAGCCGCATCGGGGACAATTTCGTCATTTGTCGCGACGGTGTCGGAATGGGCTGAAATTTGGCAGGTTGATGGGAAACAAAAATCGCGACAGGGGCAATTTTGTCATTTGTCGCGACGGTGTCGGAATGGGCTGAAATTTGGCAGTTTGATCTGAAACAAAAATCACGCCAGGGGCAATTTTGTCATTTGTCACGACAGTGTCGGAATGGTCTGAAATTTGGGAGGTTGATCGGAAACAAAAATCTCGCCGGGGGCAATTTCGTCATTTGTCACGATTTTGTCGGAATGGGCTGAAATTTGGCAGGTTGATTGGAAACAAAAACCGCGCCAGGGACAATTTATTCATTTTTTGCGACGGTGTCGGAATGGGTTGAAATTTGGCAAGTTTATTGGAAGCAAAAATAGCGCCAGGGGCAATTTCGTCATTTGTCGCGACGGTGTGGGAATGGGCTTAAATTTGGAAGGTTGATTGGAAACAAAAATCGCGTCAAGGGTAATTTCGTCTTTTGTCGCGACGATGTCGGAATGGGCTGAAATTTGGCAAGTTGATTGGAAACAAAATTCTTGCCGGGGGCAATTTTTTCATTTGTCGCGACGGTGTCGGAATGGGCTGAAATTTGGCTGATTGATTGGAAATAAAAATCGCGCCAGGGGTAATTTTTTCATTTATCGCGATACTGTCGGAATGGACTGATATTTGGCAGGTTGATTCGAAACAAAACCCACGCTATGGGTAATTTTGTCAATTGTCGCGACCGTGTACGAATGGCATAAAATATTGCAGGTTGATAGGAAAAAAAATATCGCCGAGGGCAATTTTGTTATTTGTCGCGACAGTGTCGGAATGGGCAGAAATTTGGAAGGTTGATTGGAAACAAAAATCGTACCAGGGGCAATTTCGTCATTTGTCGCGACGGTGTCGGAATGGGCTGAAATTTGGCAGGTTGATGGGAAACAAGAAATACGACAGGGGCAATTTTGTCATTTGTCGCGACGGTGTCGGAATGGGCTGAAATTTGGTAGGTTGATCTGAAACAAAAATCACGCTAGGGACAATTTCGTCATTTGTCGTGACGGTGTTGGAATGGTTTGAAATTTGGCAGGTTGATCGGAAACAAAAATCGCGCCGGGGGCAATTTCGTCATTTGTCGCGACGGTGTCGGAATGGGCTGAAATTTGACAACTTGATGGGAAACAAAAATCGCGACAGGGGCAATTTTGTCATTTGTCGCGACGGTGTCAGAATGGGCTGAAATTTGGCAGGTTGATCTGAAACAAAAATCACGCCAGGGGAAATTTTGTCATTTGTCGGGACGGTGTTGGGATGGTTTGAAATTTGGCAGGTTGATCGGAAACGAAAATCGCGCGGGGGCAATTTCGTCATTTGTCGCGATTTTGTCGGAATGGGCTGAAATTTGGTAGGTTGATTAGAAACAAAAACCGCGCCAGGGAGAATTTTGTCATTTTTTGTGACGGTGTCGAAATGGGTTGAAATTTGGCAGGTAGATTAGAAGAAAAAACCACACCAGGGGCAATTTTGTCATTTGTCGGGACGGTGTCGAAATGGGCTAAAATTTGGAAGGTTGATTGGAAACAAAAATCGCGCCAAGGGAAATTTCGTCATTTGTCGCGACGATGTCGTTATGGGCTGAAATTTGGCAATTTGATTGGAAACAAAAATCGCGCCAAGGGCAATTTCGTCATTTGTCACGACGATGTCGGAATGGGCTGAAATTTGGCAAGTTGATTGGAAACAAAATTCGCGCCGAGGACAATTTTTTCATTTGTCGCGACGGTGATGGAATGGGGTAAAACTTGACAGGTTGATCGAAAACAAAAATCGTTCCAGGGGCAATTTCGTCATTTTTCGCGACGGTGTCCGAATGGGCTGAAATTTGGCAGGTTGATTGGAAACAAAAATTGCGCTGGGGCAATTTTGACATTTGTCGTGACGAAGTCGGAATGGGCTAAAATTTAACAGGTTGATCGGAAACAAAAATCGCACCAGTGGTAATTTCGTCTTTTATCGCGACGGTGTCGGAATGGGCTGAAATTTGGTAGGTCGATTGGAAACAAAAATCGCGCAAGGGGCAATTTCGTCATTTGTCGCGACGGTGTTGGAATGGGCTGAAATTTGGCAGGTTGATAGGAAACAAAAATTGCGACAGGGGCAATTTCGTCATTTGTCGCGACGGTGTCGGAATGGGCTGAAATTTGGCAGGTTGATATGAAACAAAAATCACGCCAGGGGCAATTTTGTCATTTGTCATGATTTTGTCGGAATGAGCTGAAATTTTGTAGGTTTATTGGAAACAAAAATCGCGCCAGGGGCAATTTCGTCATTTTTCGTGACAGTGTCGGAATGGGTTGAAATTTGCCAGGTTGATTGGAGGCAAAAACCGCGCTAGGGGCAATTTCGTCATTTGTCGCAACGATGTCGGAAAGGCTAAATTTGACAGGTTGATTGGAAACAAAAATCACGCCAAGGGCAATTTCGTCATTTGTTGCGACGATGTCGAAATAGGCTAAAATTTGGCAATTTGATTAGAAACAAAATTCGCGCCGGGGGCAATTTCGTCATTTGTCGCGACGATCTCAGAATGCGCTGAAATTTGGCAGATTGATTGGAAACAAAAATTGCGCCGGGGGTAATTTTGTCATTTGTCGCGACGGTGTCGGAATGGGCTAAAAATTGGCAAATTGATCGAAAACAAAAATCGCGCCAAGGGCAATTTCGTCATTTTTCGCGAAGGTGTCAGAGTGGGCTGAAATTTGGCAGGTTGATTGGAAACAAAAATTGCGCCAGGGGCAATGTCGTCATTTCTCGCGACGATGTCGGAAAGGGCAGAAATTTAGCAGGTTGATGGGAAACAAAAATCACGCCAGAGGCAATTTTGTCATTTGTCACGACGGTGTCGGAATGGGCTGAAATTTGGCAGGTTGATCGGAAACAAAAATCCCGCCAGGGCCAATTTTGTCATTTGTCACGACGGTGTCCGAATGGTCTGAAATTTGGCAGGTTGATCGAAAACAAAAATCGCGACAGGGGCAATTTCTTCATTTCTCACGATGGTGTCGGAATGGGCTGAAATTTGGCAGGTTGATGGGAAACAAAAATCGCGTCAGGGGCAATTTTGTCATTTGTCGCGACGGTCTCGGAATGCCCTGAAATTTGGCAGATCGATTGGAAACAAAAATTGCCCCGGGGGCAATTTTGTCATTTCTCGTGACAGTGTCAAAATGGGCTAAAATATGACAGATTGATCGGAAACAAGAATCGTGCCAAGGGGCAATTTAGTCATTTTTCGCGAAGATGTTAGAGTGGGCTAAAATTTGGCAGATTGATTTGAAATAAAAATTGCACCGGGGGCAATTTTGTCATTTCTCGTAACAGTGTCAGAATGGGCTAAAATTTGACAGATTGATCGGAAACAAGAATCACGCCAAGGGGCAATTTCGTCATTTTATGCGAAGATTTTAGAGTGGGCTGAAATTTGGCAGGTGATTGGAAACAAAAATCGCGCCAGGGGCAATTTCGTCATTCGTCGTGACGATGTCGGAAAGGGCTGAAATTTAGTAGGTTGATGGGAAACAAAAATCGCGTCAGGGGCAATTTTGTCATTTGTCGCGACGGTGTCGGAATGGGCTAAAATTTGGCAGGTTGATCGGAAACAAAAATCCCGCCAGGGGCAATTTTTTTCATTTGTCACGACGGTGTCCGAATGGTCTGAAATTTAGCTGGTTGATCGAAAACAAAAATCATGCCAGGGGCAAATTCTTCATTTCTCGCGATGGTGTCGGAATGGGCTGAAATTTGGCAGGTTGGTTGGAAACAAAAACCGCGCCAGGGGCAATTTCGTCATTTGTCGCGACGGTGTCAGAATGGGCTAAAATTTGACAGATTGATCGGAAACAAAAATCGCGTCAGGGCAATTTCGTCATTTGTCGCGACGGTGTCAGAATGGGCTAAAATTTGACAGATTGATCGGAAACAAAAATCGCGTCAGGGCAATTTCGTCATTTGTCGCGACGGTGTCAGAATGGGCTAAAATTTGACAGATTGATCGGAAACAAAAATCGCGTCAGGGCAATTTCGTCATTTGTCGCGACGGTGTCAGAATGGGCTAAAATTTGACAGATTGATCGGAAACAAAAATCGCGTCAGGGCAATTTCGTCATTTGTCGCGACGGTGTCAGAATGGGCTAAAATTTGACAGATTGATCGGAAACAAAAATCGCGTCAGGGCAATTTCGTCATTTGTCGCGACGGTGTCAGAATGGGCTAAAATTTGACAGATTGATCGGAAACAAAAATCGCGTCAGGGCAATTTCGTCATTTGTCGCGACGGTGTCAGAATGGGCTAAAATTTGACAGATTGATCGGAAACAAAAATCGCGTCAGGGCAATTTCGTCATTTGTCGCGACGGTGTCAGAATGGGCTAAAATTTGACAGATTGATCGGAAACAAAAATCGCGTCAGGGCAATTTCGTCATTTGTCGCGACGGTGTCAGAATGGGCTAAAATTTGACAGATTGATCGGAAACAAAAATCGCGTCAGGGCAATTTCGTCATTTGTCGCGACGGTGTCGGAATGGGCTGAAATTTGGCAGGATGATTGGAAACAAAAATCGCGCCGGGGGCAATTTCGTCATTTGTCGCGACGGTCTCGGAATGCGCTTAAATTTGGCTGATTGATTGGAAACAAAAATTACGCCGGGGGCAAGTTTGTCATTTGTTGCAACGGTGTCGAAATGGGCTAAAATTTGACAGATTGATCAGAAACAAAAATCGCGCCAAGGGAAATTTCGTCATTTTTCGCGAAGGTGTCAGAGTGGGCTGAAATTTGGCAGGTTGATGGGAAACAAAAATCGCGTCAAGGGCAATTTCGTCATTTGTCGCGACGGTGTCGGAATGGGCAGAAATTTGGCAGGTTGATTGGAAACACAAATCCCGCCAGGGGCAATTTTGTCATTTGTCACAACGGTGTCCGAATGGTCTGAAATTTGGCAGGTTGATCGGAAACAAAAATCGCGCCAGGGGCAATTTCGTCATTTCTCACGATGGTGTTGGAATGGGCTGAAATTTGGCAGGTTGGTTGGAAACAAAAACCACGCCAGGGGCAATTTCGTCATTTGTCGCGACGGTGTCGGAATGGGCTTAAATTTGGCAGGATGATTGGAAACAAAAATTGCGCCGGGGGCAATTTTGTCATTTGTTGTGACGGTGTCGGAATGGGCTAAAATTTGACAGATTGATCGGAAACAAAAATCACGCCAAGGGAAATTTCGTCATTTTTCGCGAAGGTGTCAGAGTGGGCTGAAATTTGGCAGGTTGATTGGAAACACAAATCCCGCCAGGGGCGATTTTGTCATTTGTCACAACGGTGTCCGAATGGTCTGAAATTTGGCAGGTGGATCGGAAACAAAAATCGCGCCAGGGGCAATTTCGTCATTTGTCACGACGGCGTCGGAAAGGGCTAAAATTTGGCAGGTTGATGGGAATCAAAAATCGCGTTGGGGGCAATTTTGCCATTTGTCGCGACGGTCTCGAAATGCGTCGAAATTTGGCAGATTGATTGGAAACAAAAATTACGCCGGGGGCAATTTTGTCATTTGTCGCGACGGTGTCGGAATGAGCTAAAATCTGACAGACTGATCGGAAACAAAAATCGCGCCAAGGGAAATTTCGTCATTTTTCGCGAAGGTGTCAGAGTGGGCTGAAATTCGACAGGTTGATTGGAAACAAAAAACGCGCCAGGGGTAATTTCGTTATTTGTCGCGACGGTGTCAGAAAGGGCTAAAATTTGGCAGGTTGATGGGAAACAAAAATCGCGCCGGGGGCAATTTTGTCATTTGTCGCGACGGTGTCGGAATGGGCTGATATTTGGTAGGTTGATCTGAAACAAAAATCACGCCAGGGGCAATTTTGTCATTTGTCACGACGGTGTCGGGATGGTTTGAAATTTGGTAGGTTGATCGGAAACAAAAATCGCGCCGAGGGCAATTTCGTCATTTGTCGCGATTTTGTCGGAATGGGTTGAAATTTGGCAGGTTGATTGGAAACAAAAATCGCGCTAGGGAAAATTTCGTCATTTCTCGTGACGGTGTCGGAATGGGTTGAAATTTGGCAGGTTGATTCGAAGCAAAAACCGCGCTAGGGCAATTTCGTCATTTGTCGCGACGGTGTCGGAATGGGCTAAAACTTGGCAGGTTGATTGGAAGCAAAAATAGCGCTAGGGGGAATTTCGTCATTTTTCGTGACGGTGTCGGAATGGGTTGAAATTTGGCAGGTTGATTCGAAGCAAAAACCGCGCTAGGGCAATTTCGTCATTTGTCGCGACGGTGTCGGAATGGGCTAAAATTTGGCAGGTTGATTGGAAACAAAAATCGCGCCCAGGGTAATTTCGTCATTTGTCGCGACGGTGTCGGAATGGGCTGAAATTTGGTAAGCTGATTGGAAACAAAATTCGCGCCGGGGGCAATTTTGTCATTTGTCGTGACAGTGTCGAAATAGGTTGAAATTTGGCAGGTTGATTGGACGCAAAAATCACGCTAGGGGTAATTTCGTTTTGTCGCGATGATGTTGGAATGGTCTGAAATTTGGCAGGTTGGTCGTAAACAAAAACCGCGACTGGGGTAATTTTCTCATTTGTCGCGATTTTGTCGGAATGGGCTGAAATTTGGCAAGTTGATTGGAAACAAAAACCGCGCCAGGGGCAATTTCGTCATTTGTCGCGACGGTGTCGGAATGGGTTAAATTTGGCAGGTTGATTGGAAGCAAAAACCGCGCTAGGGGCAATTTCGTCATTTGTCGCGACGGTGTCGGAATGGGCTGAAATTTGGCAGGTTGATTGGAAACAAAAATCGCGCCAGGGGTAATTTCGTCATTTGTCGCCACGGTGTCGGAATGGGCTTAAATTTGGCAGGTTGATTGGAAACAAAAATCGCGCCAGGGGCAATTTCGTCATTTGTCGCGACGATGTCGGAAAGGGCTGAAATTCGGCAGGTTGATGGGAAACAAAAATCGCGCCAGGGGTAATTTTGTCATTTGTCGCGACGGTGTCAGAATGGGCTGAAATTTGGCTGGTTGATCAGAAACAAAAATTGCGCTAGGGGTAATTTTGTCATTTGTCGCGACGGTGTCAGAAGTGTCTGAAATTTGGCAGGTTGATCAGAAACAAAAATCACGCCGGGGGCAATTTTGTCAATTGTCGCGACGATGTCGGAATGGTCTGAAATTTGGCAGGTTGATCGGAAACAAAAATCGTGCCGCGGTCAATTTCGTCTTTTGTCGCGATTTTATCAGAATGGGCTGAAATTTGGCAGGGTCACTGGAAACAAAAATTAAGTCGGGGGCAATTTCGTCATTTGTCGCGACGGTGTCGGAATGGGCTGAAATTTGACAGCTTGATGGGAAAAAAAATCGCGACAGGGGCAATTTTGTCATTTGTCGTGACGGTGTCGAAATGGGCTGAAATTTGGCCGGTTGATCTGAAACAAAAATCACGCCAAGGGCAATTTTGTCATTTGTCGCGACGGTGTCGGGAAGGTTTGAAATTTGGCAGGTTGATCGGAAACAAAAATCGCGCCTGGGGTAATTTCGCCATTTGTCGCGACGATGTCGGAATGGGCTGAAATTTGGCAGGTTGATCGGAAACAAAAATCGCGCCAGGGGCAATTTCGTCATTTGTCGCGACGGTGTCGGGATGGTTTGAAATTTGGCAAGTTGATTGGAAACAAAATTCGCGCCGAGGGCAATTTTTTCGTTTGTCGTGACGGTGTAGGAATGGGCTGAAATTTTGCAGGTTGATTGGAAATAAAAATCGCGCCAGGGGTAATTTTGTCATTTATCGCGATACTGTCGGAATGGGCTGAAATTTGGCAGGTTGGTGGGAAACAAAACCCATGCCATGGGTAATTTGTCAATTGTCGCGACCGTGTACGAATGGCCTAAAATATTGTAGGTTGATAGGAAAAAAAGTATCGCCGAAGGCAATTTTGTTATTTGCCGCGACAGTGTCAGAATGGGCAGAAATTTGGCATGTTGATTGGAAACAAAAATCGCGCCAGGGGCAATTTCGTCATTTGTCGCGACGGTGTCGGAATGGGCTGAAATTTGGCAGGTTGGTGGGAAACAAAAATTGCAACAGGGGAAAATTTGTCATTTTTCGCGACGGTGTCGAAATGGGCTAAAATTTGGCAGGTTGATTGGAAACAAAAATCGCGCCAAGGGCAATTTCGTCATTTGTCGCGACGATGTCGGAATGGGTTGAAATTTGGCAAGTTGATTGGAAACAAAATTCGCGCCGGGGGCAATTTTGTTATTTTTCGCGACGGTGTCCGAATGGGCAGAAATTTGACAGGAAGATTGGAAACAAAAATTGCGCTGGGGGCAATTTTGACATTTGTCGCGACGAAGTCGGAATGGGCTGAAATTTGACAGGTTGATCGTAAACAAGAATCGCGCCAGTGGCAATTTCGTCTTTTATCGCGACGGTGTCGGAATGGGTTGAAATTTGGCAGGTTGATTGGAAACAAAAATCGCGCCACGGGCAATTTCGTCATTTGTCGCGTCGGTGTCGGAATGGGCTGAAATTTGGCAGGTTGATAGGAAACAAAAATTGCGACTGGGGCAATTTTGTTATTTGTCGCGACGGTGTCGGAATGGGCTGAAATTTGGCAGGTTGATCTAAAAAAAAAATCACGCCAGGGGCAATTTTGTAATTTGTCGCGACGGTGTTGGAATGGTCTGAAATTTGGCAGGTTGATTGGAAACAAAAATCGCGCCGGGTGCAATTTTGTCATTTGTCGCGATTTTGTCGGAATGGGCTGAAATTTTGTAGGTTGATTGGAAACAAAAACCGCGCCAGGGGCAATTTCATCATTTTTCGTGACGGTGTCGGAATGGGTTGAAATTTGGCAGGTTGATTGCAAGTAAAAATCGTGCTAGGGGCAATTTCGTCATTTGTCGCGACGGTGTTGGAATGGTCTAAAATTTGGCAGGTTGATTCGAAACAAAAATCGCTCCAAGGGTAATTTCGTCATTTGTCGCGACGATGTCGAAATGGGCTGAAATTTGGCAAGTTGATTGGAAACAAAATTCGCGCCAGGGGCAATTTCGTCATTTGTCGCGACGGTCTCGGAATGCGCTGAAATTTGGCAGATTGATTGGAAACAAAAATTGCGCCGGGGCAATTTTGTCATTTGTCGCGACGGTGTCGTAATGGGCTAAAATTTGGCAAATTGATCGGAAACAAAAATCGCGCCAAGGGCAATTTCTTCATTTTTTGCAAGGGTGTCAGAGTGGGCTGAAATTTGGCAGGTTGATTGGAAACAAAAATCGCGCCAGGGGCAATTTCGTCATTTGTCGCGACGATGTCGGAAAGGGCTGAAATTCAACGGGTTGATGGGAAACAAAAATCCCGCCAGGGGCAATTTTGTTATTTATCGCGACGGTGTCGGAATGGGCTGAAATTTGGCAGGTTGATCGGAAACAAAAATCCCGCCAGGGGCAATTTTGTCATTTGTCACGACAGTGTGCGAATGGTCTTAAATTTGGTAGGTTGATCGGAAACAAAAATCGCGCCAAGGGCAATTTCGTCATTTCTCATGATGGTGTCGGAATGGGCTGAAATTTGGCAGGTTGATCGGAAACAAAAATCCCGCCAGGGGCAATTTTGTTATTTATCGCGACGGTGTCGGAATGGGCTGAAATTTGGCAGGTTGATCGGAAACAAAAATCCCGCCAGGGGCAATTTTGTTATTTATCGCGACGGTGTCGGAATGGGCTGAAATTTGGCAGGTTGATCGGAAACAAAAATCCCGCCAGGGGCAATTTTGTTATTTATCGCGACGGTGTCGGAATGGGCTGAAATTTGGCAGGTTGATCGGAAACAAAAATCCCGCCAGGGGCAATTTTGTTATTTATCGCGACGGTGTCGGAATGGGCTGAAATTTGGCAGGTTGATCGGAAACAAAAATCCCGCCAGGGGCAATTTTGTTATTTATCGCGACGGTGTCGGAATGGGCTGAAATTTGGCAGGTTGATCGGAAACAAAAATCCCGCCAGGGGCAATTTTGTTATTTATCGCGACGGTGTCGGAATGGGCTGAAATTTGGCAGGTTGATCGGAAACAAAAATCCCGCCAGGGGCAATTTTGTTATTTATCGCGACGGTGTCGGAATGGGCTGAAATTTGGCAGGTTGATCGGAAACAAAAATCCCGCCAGGGGCAATTTTGTTATTTATCGCGACGGTGTCGGAATGGGCTGAAATTTGGCAGGTTGATCGGAAACAAAAATCCCGCCAGGGGCAATTTTGTTATTTATCGCGACGGTGTCGGAATGGGCTGAAATTTGGCAGGTTGATCGGAAACAAAAATCCCGCCAGGGGCAATTTTGTTATTTATCGCGACGGTGTCGGAATGGGCTGAAATTTGGCAGGTTGATCGGAAACAAAAATCCCGCCAGGGGCAATTTTGTTATTTATCGCGACGGTGTCGGAATGGGCTGAAATTTGGCAGGTTGATCGGAAACAAAAATCCCGCCAGGGGCAATTTTGTTATTTATCGCGACGGTGTCGGAATGGGCTGAAATTTGGCAGGTTGATCGGAAACAAAAATCCCGCCAGGGGCAATTTTGTTATTTATCGCGACGGTGTCGGAATGGGCTGAAATTTGGCAGGTTGATCGGAAACAAAAATCCCGCCAGGGGCAATTTTGTTATTTATCGCGACGGTGTCGGAATGGGCTGAAATTTGGCAGGTTGATCGGAAACAAAAATCCCGCCAGGGGCAATTTTGTTATTTATCGCGACGGTGTCGGAATGGGCTGAAATTTGGCAGGTTGATCGGAAACAAAAATCCCGCCAGGGGCAATTTTGTCATTTCTCGTAACAGTGTCGAAATGGGCTAAAATTTGACAGATTGATCAGAAACAAGAATCGCGCCAACGGGCAATTTCGTCATTTTTCGCGAAGATGTTAGAGTGGGCTAAAATTTGGCAGATTGATTGGAAATAAAAATTACGCTGGGGGCAATTTTGTCATTTCTCGTAACAGTGTCGAAATGGGCTAAAATTTGACAGATTGATCAGAAACAAGAATCGCGCCAACGGGCAATTTCGTCATTTTTCGCGAAGATGTTAGAGTGGGCTAAAATTTGGCAGCTTGATTGGAAACAAAAATCGCGCCAGGGGCAATTTCGTCATTTGTCGTGAAGATGTTGGAAAGGGCTGAAATTTAGTAGGTTGATGGGAAACAAAAATCGCGCCAGGGGCAATTTTGTCATTTGTCGCGACGGCGTCGGAATGGGCTGAAATTTGGCAGGTTGATCGGAAAGAAAAATCCCGCTAGGGGCAATTTTGTCATTTGTCACGACGGTGTCCGAATGGTCTGAAAGTTTGTAGGTTGATCACAAACAAAAATCGCGTCGGGGGCAATTTCGTCATTTCTCACGATGGTGTCGGAATGAGCTGAAATTTGGCAGGTTGGTTGGAAACAAAAATCGAGCCAGGGGCAATTTCGTCACTTTTGGCGACTGTCAGAATGGGCTGAAATTGGGCAGGTTGGTTGGAAACAAAAATCGCGCCAACGGCAATTTCGTCATTTGTCGCGACGGTGTCGGAATGTGCTGAAATTTGGCAGGATGATTGGAAACAAAAATCGCGCCGGGGGCAATTTTGACATTTGTCGCGACGGTCTCGAAATGCTCTGAAATTTGGTAGATTGATTGGAAAAAAAATTACGTCGGGGGCAAGTTTGTCATTTGTTGCGACGGTGTCGGAATGGGCTAAAATTTGACAGATTGATCGGAAACAAAGATCGCGCCAAGGGAAATTTCGTCATTTTTCACGAAGGTGTCAGAGTGGGCTGAAATTTGGCAGGTTGATTGGAAATAAAAATTGCGCCAGGGGCAATTTCGTCATTTGTCGTGACAGTGTTAGAATGGGCTGAAATTTGGTAGGTTTATTGGAAGCAAAAATCGCACTCGGGGCAATTTTGTCATTTGTCGCGACGGGGTCAGAATGGGCTGATATTTGGCAGGTTGACCGAAAACAAAAATCGCGCCAGGGGCAATTTTGTCATTTGTCACGACGGTGTCAGAATGGGCTGAAATTTGGTAGGTTGATTGGAAACAAAAACAGCGCCAGGGGCAATTTCGTCATTTTTCGCGACAGTGTCAGAATGGGCTGAATTTTACAGGTTGATTGGAAACAAAAATCGTGCCAGGGACAATTTCGTCATTTGTCGCGTCGGTGTCGGAAAGGGCTAAAATTTGGCAGGTTGATGGGAATCAAAAATCGCGCCGGGGGCAATTTTGCCATTTGTCGCGACGGTCTCGGAATGCGCTAAAATTTGGTAGATTGATTGGAAACAAAATTTGCGCCTGGGGCAATTTTATCATTTGTCGCGACTGTGTCGGAATTGGCTAAAATTTGACAGATTGATCGGAAACGAAAATCGCGCCAAGGGAAATTTCGTCATTTTTCGCGAAGGTGTCAGAGTGGGCTGAAATTTGTTAGGTTTATTGGAAACAAGAATTGTGCCAGGGGCAATTTCGTCATTTGTCGCGACGATGTCGGAAAGGGCTGAAATTCGGCAGGTTGATGGGAAAGAAAAATCGCGCCAGGGGTAATTTTGGCATTTGTCGTGACGGTGTCAGAATTGGCTGAAATTTGGCGGGTAGATCGGAAACAAAAATTGCGCCAGGGGCAATTTTGTCATTTGTCGCGACGGTGTCAGAATGGTCTGAAATTCGGCAGGTTGATCGGAAACAAAAATCGAGCCAAGGGTAATTTCGTCATTTGTCGTGACAGTGTCAGAATGGGCTGAAATTTGGTAGGTTGATTGGAAACAAAAATCGCGCTAGGGGCAATTTCGTCATTTGTCGTGACAGTGTCAGAATGGGCTGAAATTTGGTAGGTTGATTGGAAACAAAAATCGCGCCAGGGGCAATTTCGTCATTTTTCGCGACGGTGTGGGAATGGGCTGAAATTCGGCAGGTTGATCGGAAACAAAAATCGAGCCAAGGGCAATTTCGTCATTTGTCGTGACAGTGTCGGAATGGGCTGAAATTTGGGAGGTTGATTGGAAACAAAAATCGCGCCAGGGGCTATTTCGTCATTTGTCGGGACGGTGTCGGAATAGGTTGAAATTTGGCAGGTTGATTGGAAGCAAAAACAGCGCTAGGGGCAATTTCATCATTTGTCGCAACGGTGTCGTAATGGGTTAAAATTTGGCAGGTTGATTGGAAACAAAAATCGCGCCAAGGGCAATTTCGTCATTTGTCGCGACGATGTCGAAATGGGCTGAAATTTGGAAAGTTGATTGGAACAAAATTCGCGCCGGGGGCAATTTTGTCATTTGTCGCGTCGGTGTCGAAATGGGCTAAAATTTGGCAGGTTGGTTGGAAATAAAAATCGCGCCAGGAGTAATTTGGACATTTGTCGTGACAGTGACGGAATGGGGTAAAACTTGACAGGTTGATCGGAAACAAAAACCGCGCCACGAGCAATTTCGTCATTTTTCGCGACGGTGTCCGAATGGGCTGAAATTTGGCAGGTTGATTGGAAAAAAAATTGCGCTGGGGGCAATTTTGACATTTGTCGCGACGAAGTCGGAATGGGCTGAAATTTGACAGGTTGATCGGAAACAAAAATCGTGCCAGTGGCAATTTCGTCTTTTATCGCGATGGTGTCGGAATGGGCTAAAATTTGACAGATTGATCGGAAACAAGAATCGCGCCAAGGGGCAATTCTGTCATTTTTCGCGAAGATGTTAGAGTGGGCTGAAATTTGGCGGGTTGATTGGAAACAAAAATCGCGTCAGGGGCAATTTCGTCATTTGTCGTGACGATGTTGGAATGGGCTGAAATTTAGTAGGTTGATGGGAAACAAAAATAGCACCAG
>NW_019241611.1:0-45523 GCF_002742605.1 Olea europaea var. sylvestris | reverse complement strand
CGACGGGGTCAGAATGGGCTGAAATTTGGCAGGTTGACCGAAAACAAAAATCGCGCCAGGGGCAATTTTGTCATTTGTCGCGATGGTGTCAAAATGGGCTGAAATTTGGTAGGTTGATTGGAAACAAAAACAGCGCCAGGGGCAATTTCGTCATTTTTCGCGACAGCGTCAGAATGGGCTGAAATTTTACAGGTTGATTGGAAACAAAAATCGTGCCAGGGACAATTTCGTCATTTGTCGCGTCGGTGTCGAAAAGGGTTAAAATTTGGCAGGTTGATGGGAATCAAAAATCGCGTCGGGGGCAATTTTGCCATTTGTCGCGTCGGTGTCGGAGTGCGCTGAAATTTGGTAGATTGATTGGAAACAAAATTTGCGCCAGGGGCAATTTTGTCATTTGTCGCGACGGTGTCGGAATTGGCTAAAATTTGACAGATTGATCAGAAATGAAAATCGCGCCAAGGGAAATTTCGTCATTTTTCGCGAAGGTGTCAGAGTGGGCTGAAATTTGTTAGGTTTATTGGAAACAAGAATTGCGCCAGGGGCAATTTCATCATTTGTCGCGACGATGTCGGAAAGGGCTAAAATTCGGCAGGTTGATGGGAAAGAAAAATCGCGCCAGGGGTAATTTTGGCATTTGTCGTGACGGTGTCAGAATTGGTTGAAATTTGGCGGGCAGATCGGAAACAAAAATTGCGCTAGGGGCAATTTTGTCATTTGTCGCGACGGTGTCAGAATGGTCTGAAATTTGGCAGGTTGATCGGAAACAAAAATCGAGCCAAGGGTAATTTCGTCATTTGTCGTGACAGTATCAGAATGGGCTGAAATTTGGTAGGTTGATTGGAAACAAAAATCGCGCTAGGGGCAATTTCGTCATTTATCGTGACAGTGTCAGAATGGGCTGAAATTTGGTAGGTTGATTGGAAACAAAAATCGCGCCAGGGGCAATTTCGTCATTTGTCGTGACAGTGTCGGAATGGGCTGAAATTTGGGAGGTTGATTGGAAACAAAAATTGCGCCAGGGGCAATTTCGTCATTTGTCGGGACGGTGTCGGAATAGGTTGAAATTTGGCAGGTTGATTGGAAGCAAAAACAGCGCTAGGGGCAACTTCGTCATTTGTTGCAACGGTGTCGTAATGGGTTAAAATTTGGCAGGTTGATTGGAAACAAAAATCGCGCCAAGGGCAATTTCGTCATTTGTCGCGACGATGTCGAAATGGGTTGAAATTTGGAAAGTTGATTGGAACAAAATTCGCACCGAGGGCAATTTTGTCATTTGTCGCGTCGGTGTCGAAATGGGCTAAAATTTGGCAGGTTGATTGGAAATAAAAATCGCCCCAGGAGTAATTTGGACATTTGTTGTGACAGTGACGGAATGGGGTAAAACTTGACAGGTTGATCGGAAACAAAAATCGAGCCACGGGCAATTTCGTCATTTTTTGCGATGGTGTCCGAATGGGCTGAAATTTGGCAGGTTGATTGGAAACAAAAATTGCGCTGGGGGCAATTTTGACATTTGTCGCGACGAAGTCGGAATGGGCTGAAATTTGACAGGTTGATCGGAAACAAAAATCGTGCCAGTGGCAATTTCGTCTTTTATCGCGACGGTGTCGGAATGGGCTGAAATTTGGCAGGTTGATTGGAAACAAAAATCGCGCTAGGGGCAATTTCGTCATTTGTCACGACGGTGTCGGAATGGGCTGAAATTTGGAAGGCTGATTGGAAACAAAAATCGCGCCAGGGGCAATTTCGTCATTTGTCACGACGGTGCCGGAATGGGCTGAAATTTGACAGGTTGATGGGAAACAAAAATTACGACAGGGCAATTTTGTCATTTGTCGCGACGGTGTCGGAATGGGCTGAAATTTGACAGGTTGATCGGAAACAAAAATTGCGTCGGGGGCAATTTCTTCATTTGTCGCGATTTTGTCGGAATGGTTTAAAATTTGGCAGGTTGATTGGAAACAAAAATCGCGCCAGGGGCAATTTCGTCATTTGTCGCGACGGTGTCGAAAAGGGCTAAAATTTGGCACGTTGATTGGAAATAAAAATTGCGCCAAGGGCAATTTCGTCATTTGTCGCGACGATGTCGGAATGGGCTGAAATTTGGCAAGTTGATTGGAAACAAAATTCACGCCGGGGGCAATTTTGTCATTTGTCGCGATGGTGTCGGAACGGGCTAAAATTTGGCAAATTGATCGGAAACAAAAATCGCGCCAAGGGCAATTTCGTCATTTTTCGCGAAGGTGTCAAAGTGGGCTGAAATTTGGCAGGTTGATTGGAAACAAAAAATGCGCCAGGGGCAATTTCGTCGTTTGTCGCGACATGTCGAAAAGGGCTAAAATTTGGCAGGTTGATGGGAATCGAAAATCGGGTCGGGGACAATTTTGCCATTTGTCGCGACGGTCTCGAAATGCACTGAAATTCGACAGATTGATTGGAAACAAAAATTGCGCCGGGGGCAATTTTGTCATTTGTCGCGATGGTGTCTGAACGGGCTAAAATTTGGCAAATTGATCGGAAACAAAAATCACGCCAAGGGCAATTTCGTCATTTTTCGCGAAGGTGTCAGAGTGGGCTTAAATTGGCAGGTTGATTGGAAAGAAAAATCGCGCCAGGGCCAATTTCGTCATTTGTCGCGACGATGTCGGAAAGGGCTGAAATTTAGCAGGTTGATGGGAAACAAAAATGACACCAGGGGCAATTTTGTCATTTGTCGCGACGGTGTCGGAATGGGTTGAAATTTGCCAGGTTGGTCGGAAACAAAAATCCCGTGAGAGGCAATTTTGTCATTTGTCACGACGGTGTTCGAATGGTCTGAAATTTGGCAGGTTGATCGGAAACAAAAATCACGCCAGGGGCAATTTTGTCATTTATCGCGACGGTCTCGGAATGCTCTGAAATTTGGCAGATCGATTGGAAACAAAAATTGCCCCGGGGGCAATTTTGTCTTTTCTCGTAACAGTGTCCGAATGGGCTAAAATTTGACAGATTGATCGGAAACAAGAATCGTGCCAAGGGGCAATTTCGTCATTTTTCGCGAAGATGTTAGAGTGGGCTGAAATTTAGCAGGTTGATTGGAAACAAAAATCGCGCCAGGGGCAATTTCGTCATTTGTCGCGACGATGTCGGAAAGGGCTGAAATTTAGCAGGTTAATGGGAAACAAAAATCGCGCCAGGGGAAATTTTGTCATTTGTCGTGACGGTGTCGGAATGGGCTGAAATTTGGCAGGTTGATCGGAAACAAAAATCCCGCTAGGGGCAATTTTGTCTTTTGTCACGACGGTTTCCGAAAGATCTGAAATTTGGCAGGTTGATCGGAAACAAAAATCGCGCCAGGGGCAATTTCGTCATTTTTTGCGACAGTGTCAGAATGGGCGAAAATTGGGCAGGTTGATTGGAAACAAAAAATGCGCCAGGGGCAATTTCGTCATTTATCGCGACTGTGTCGGAATGGGCTGAAATTTGGCAGGATGATTGGAAACAAAAATCGCGTCGAGGGCAATTTTGTCATTTGTCTTGACGATCTCGGAATGTGCTGAAATTTGGCAGACTGATTGGAAACAAAAATTGTGCCGGGGGCAATTTTGTCATTTGTCGCGATGGTGTCGGAATGGGCTAAAATTTGGCAAATTGATCGGAAACGAAAATCGCGCCAAGGGCAATTTCGTCATTTTTCGCGAAGGTGTCAGAGTGGGCTAAAATTTGGCAGGTTGATTGGAAACAAAAATCGCGCTAGGGGCAATTTCGTCATTTGTCGCGACGATGTCGGAAAGGGCTGAAATTCGGCAGGTTGATGGGAAAAAAAATCGCACCAGGGGTAATTTTGTCATTTGTCGCGACGGTGTCAGAATGGGCTGAAATTTGGCTGGTTGATCAGAAACAAAAATTGCGCTAGGGGCAATTTTGTCATTTGTCGCGACGGTGTCAGGATGGTCTGAAATTTGGCAGGTTGATCGGAAACAAAAATTGTGCCATGGGAAATTTCGTCATTTGTCACGATGGTGCCGAAATGGGCTGAAATTTGGCAGGTTGATTGGAAACAAAAACCGCGCCAGGGGCAATTTCATCATTTTTCGCGACAGTGTCAGAATGGGCTGAAATTTGGCAGGTTGATTGGAAACAAAAATCGCGCTAGGGGTAATTTCGTCATTTGTCGTGACGGTATCGGAATGGGCTGAAATTTGGCAGGAGGATTGGAAACAAAAATCGCGCCGGGAGCAATTTCGTCATTTCTCGCGACGGTCTCGGAATGCGCTGAAATTTGGCAGATTGATTGGAATTAAAAATTGCGTCGTGGGCAATTTTGTCATTTGTCGCGACGGTGTCGGAATAGGCTAAAATTTGAAGAAATTTATCGGAAACAAAAATCGCGCCAAGGGCAATTTCGTCATTTGTCGCGACGATGTCGGAAAGGGTTGAAATTCGGCAGGTTGATGGGAAAGAAAAATCGCGCCAGGGGTAATTTTGTCATTTGTCGCGACGGTGTCAGATTGGATGAAATTTGGCAGGTAGATCGGAAACAAAAATTGCGCCAAGGGCAATTTTGTCATTTGTCGCGACGGTGTAAGAATGGTCTGAAATTTGGCAAGTTGATCGGAAACAAAAATTGAGCCAAGGGCAATTTCGTTATTTCTCATGAAAGTGTCAGAATGGGCTGAAATTTGGTAGGTTGATTGGAAAAAAAATCGCCAGGGGGCAATTTTGTTATTTCTCGCGACGGTCTTGCAATACGTTGAAATTTGGCAGATTGATTGGAAACAAAAAGTACGCCGGGGGCAAGTTTGTCATTTGTTACGACAGTGTCGGAATGGGCTAAAATTTGACAGATTGATCGGAAACAAAAATCGCGCCAAGGAAAATTTCGTCATTTTTCGCGAAGGTGTTAGAGTGGGCTGAAATTTGGCAGTTTGATTGGAAACAAAAATCGCGCCAGGGGTAATTTCGTCATTTGTCGTGGCAGTGTCAGAATGGGTTGAAATTTGGTAGGTTGATTGGAAACAAAAATCGCGCCAGGAACAATTTCGTCATTTGTCGCGACGGTGTCGGAATGGGTTGAAATTTGGTAGGATGATTGGAAACAAAAATCACGCCGGGGACAATTTGTCATTTCTCACGAGGGTCTTGGAATGCGCTGATATTTGGCTGATTGATTGGAAACAAAAATTACCCCGGGGGCAATTTTGTCATTTGTTGCGACGGTGTCGGAATGGGCTAAAATTTGACAGATTGATCGGAAACAAAAATCGCGCCAAGGGAAATTTCGTCATTTTTCGCGAAGGTGTCAGAGTGGGCTGAAATTTAGCAGGTTGATTGGAAACAAAAAATGCGCCAGGGGCAATTTCGTCGTTTGTCGCGACGTGTCGGAAAGGGCTAAAATTTGGCAGGTTGATGGGAATCAAAAATCGCGTCGGGGACAATTTTGCCATTTGTCGCGACGGTCTCGAAATGCGCTGAAATTCGACAGATTGATTGGAAACAAAAATTGCGCCGGGGGCAATTTTGTCATTTGTCGCGATGGTGTCTGAACGGGCTAAAATTTGGCAAATTGATCGGAAACAAAAATCGCGCCAAGGGCAATTTCGTCATTTTTCTCGAAGGTGTCAGAGTGGGGTTAAATTGGCAGGTTGATTGGACAGAAAAATCGCGCCAGGGGCAATTTCGTCATTTGTCGCGACGATGTCGGAAAGGGCTGAAATTTAGCAGGTTGATGGGAAACAAAAATCACGCCCGGGGCAATTTTGTCATTTGTCGCGACGGTGTCGGAATGGTTTGAAATTTGGCAGGTTTATCAGAAACAAAAATCCCGTGAGAGGCAATTTTGTCATTTGTCACGACGGTGTTCGAATGATCTGAAATTTGGCAGGTTGATCCGAAACAAAAATCACGCCAGGGGCAATTTTGTCATTTGTCGCGACGGTCTCGGAATGCTCTGAAATTTGGCAGATCGATTGGAAACAAAAATTACCCCGAGTGCAATTTTGTCATTTCTCGTAACAGTGTCCGAATGGGTTAAAATTTGACAGATTGATCGGAAACAAGAATCGTGCCAAGGGGCAATTTCGTCATTTTTCGCGAAGATGTTAGAGGGGGCTGAAATTTAGCAGGTTGATTGGAAACAAAAATCGCGCCAGGGGAAATTTCGTCATTTGTCGCGACGATGTCGGAAAGGGCTGAAATTTAGCAGGTTAATGGGAAACAAAAATCGCGCCAGGGGAAATTTTGTCATTTGTCGCGACGGTGTCGGAATGGGCTGAAATTTGGCAGGTTGATCGGAAACAAAAATCCCGCAAGGGGCAATTTTGTCTTTTGTCACGATGGTTTCCGAATGGTCTGAAATTTGGCAGGTTGATCGGAAACAAAAATCGCGCCAGGGGCAATTTCGTCATTTCTCGCGATGGTGTCGGAATGGGCTGAAATTTGGCAGGTTGATTGGAAACAAAAACTGCGCCAGGGGCAATTTCGTCATTTTTTGCGACAGTGTCAGAATGGGCGAAAATTGGGCAGGTTGATTGGAAACAAAAAACGCGCCAGGGGCAATTTTGTCATTTATCGCGACTGTGTCGGAATGGGCTGAAATTTGGCTGGATGATTGGAAACAAAAATCGCGTCGAGGGCAATTTTGTCATTTGTCTCGACGATCTCGGAATGTGCTGAAATTTGGCAGACTGATTGGAAACAAAAATTGTGCCGGGGGCAATTTTGTCATTTGTCGCGACGGTGTCGGAATGGGCTAAAATTTGGCAAATTGATCGGAAACGAAAATCGCGCCAAGGGCAATTTCGTCATTTTTCGCGAAGGTGTCAGAGTGGGCTAAAATTTGGCAGGTTGATTGGAAACAAAAATCGCGCCAGGGGCAATTTCGTCATTTGTCGCGACGATGTCGGAAAGGGCTGAAATTCGGCAGCTTGATGGGAAACAAAAATCGCGCCAGGGGTAATTTTGTCATTTGTCGCGACGGTGTCAGAATGGGCCGAAATTTGGCTGGTTGATCAGAAACAAAAATTGCGCTAGGGGCAATTTTGTCATTTGTCGCGACGGTGTCAGAATGGTCTGAAATTTTGCAGGTTGATCGGAAACAAAAATCGTGCCATGGGAAATTTCGTCATTTGTCACGATGGTGCCGAAATGGGCTGAAATTTGGCAGGTTGATTGGAAACAAAAACCGCGCCAGGGGCAATTTCATCATTTTTCGCGACAGTGTCAGAATGGGCTGAAATTTGGCAGGTTGATTGGAAACAAAAATCGCGCCAGGGGCAATTTCGTCATTTGTCGTGATGGTATCGGAATGGGCTGAAATTTGGCAGGAGGATTGGAAACAAAAATCGCGCCGGGAGCAATTTCGTCATTTCTCGCGACGGTCTCGGAATGCGCTGAAATTTGGCAGATTGATTGGAATTAAAAATTGCGTCGGGGGCAATTTTGTCATTTGTCGCGACGGTGTCGGAATAGGCTAAAATTTGAAGAAATTTATCGGAAACAAAAATCGCGCCAAGGGCAATTTCGTAATTTGTTGCGACGATGTCGGAAAGGGTTGAAATTCGGCAGATTGATGGGAAAGAAAAATCGTGCCAGGGGTAATTTTGTCGTTTGTCGCGACGGTGTCAGAATTGGCTGAAATTTGGCAGGTAGATCGGAAACAAAAATTGCGCCAGGGGCAATTTTGTCATTTGTCGCGACGGTGTGAGAATGGTCTGAAATTTGGCAGGTTGATCGGAAACAAAAATCGAGCCAAGGGCAATTTCGTTATTTGTCATGAAAGTGTCAGAATGGGCTGAAATTTGGTAGGTTGATTGGAAAAAAAATCGCGCCAGGGGGCAATTTTGTTATTTCTCGCGACGGTCTTGCAATACGCTGAAATTTGGCAGATTGATTGGAAACAAAAGTACGCCGGGGGGCAAGTTTGTCATTTGTTACGACGGTGTCGGAATGGGCTAAAATTTGACAGATTGATCGGAAACAAAAATCGCGCCAAGGAAAATTTCGTCATTTTTCGCGAAGGTGTCAGAGTGGGCTAAAATTTGGCAGGTTGATTGGAAACAAAAATCGCGCCAGGGGCAATTTCGTCATTTGTCGTGACAGTGTCGGAATGGGCTGAAATTTGGTAGGTTGATTGGAAACAAAAATCGCGCTAGGGGCAATTTCGTCATTTGTCGTGACAGTGTCAGAATGGGCTGAAATTTGGTAGGTTGACTGGAAACAAAAATCGCGCCAAGGGCAATTTCGTCATTTGTCGTGACAGTGTCGGAATGGGCTGAAATTTGGGAGGTTGATTGGAAACAAAAATCGCGCCAGGGGCAATTTCGTCATTTGTCGGGACGGTGTCGGAATAGGTTGAAATTTGGCAGGTTGATTGGAAGCAAAAACAGCGCTAGGGGCAACTTCGTCATTTGTCGCAACGGTGTCGTAATGGGTTAAAATTTGGCAGGTTGATTGGAAACAAAAATCGCGCCAAGGGCAATTTCGTCATTTGTCGCGACGATGTCGAAATGGGTTGAAATTTGGAAAGTTGATTGGAACAAAATTCGCGCCGGGGGCAATTTTGTCATTTGTCGCGTCGGTGTCGAAATGGGTAAAATTTGGCAGGTTGATTTGAAATAAAAATCGCGCCAGGAGTAATTTGGACATTTGTTGTGACAGTGACGGAATGGGGTAAAACTTGACAGGTTGATCGGAAACAAAAATCGCGCCACGGGCAATTTCGTCATTTTTTGCGATGGTGTCCGAATGGGCTGAAATTTGGCAGGTTGATTGGAAATAAAAATTGCGCTGGGGGCAATTTTGACATTTGTCGCGACGAAGTCGGAATGGGCTGAAATTTGACAGGTTGATCGGAAACAAAAATTGCGTCGGGGGCAATTTCGTCATTTGTCGCGATTTTGTCGGAATGGTTTAAAATTTGGCAGGTTGATTGGAAACAAAAATCGCGCTAGGGGCAATTTCGTCATTTGTCACGACGGTGCCGGAATGGGCTGAAATTTGGCAGGTTGATGGGAAACAAAAATTACGACAGGGCAATTTTGTCATTTGTCGCGACGGTGTCGGAATGGGCTGAAATTTGACAGGTTGATCGGAAACAAAAATCGTGCCAGTGGCAATTTCGTCTTTTATCGCGACGGTGTCGGAATGGGCTGAAATTTGACAGGTTGATCGGAAACAAAAATTGCGTCGGGGGCAATTTCGTCATTTGTCGCGATTTTGTCGGAATGGTTTAAAATTTGGCAGGTTGATTGGAAACAAAAATCACGCCAGGGGCAATTTCGTCATTTGTCACGACGGTGTCGAAATGGGCTAAAATTTGGCACGTTGATTGGAAATAAAAATTGCGCCAAGGGCAATTTCGTCATTTGTCGCGACGATGTCGGAATGGGCTGAAATTTGGCAAGTTGATTGGAAACAAAATTCACGCCGGGGGCAATTTTGTCATTTGTCGCGACGTTCTCGGAATGCGCTGAATTTGGCAGATTGATTGGAAACAAAAATTGCGCCGGGGGCAATTTTGTCGTTTGTCGCGATGGTGTCGGAAAGGGCTAAAATTTGGCAGGTTGATCGGAAACAAAAATCGAGCCAAGGGCAATTTCGTTATTTGTCATGAAAGTGTCAGAATGGGCTGAAATTTGGTAGGTTGATTAGAAAAAAAATCGCGCCAGGGGCAATTTCGTCATTTGTCGCGACGATGTCGGAATGGGCTGAAATTTGGTAGGTTGATTAGAAAAAAAATCGCGCCAGGGGGCAATTTTGTTATTTCTCGCGACGGTCTTGCAATACGCTGAAATTTGGCAGATTGATTGGAAACAAAAAGTACGCCGGGGGCAAGTTTGTCATTTGTTACGACGGTGTCGAAATGGGCTAAAATTTGACAGATTGATCGGAAACAAAAATCGCGCCAAGGAAAATTTCGTCATTTTTCGCGAAGGTGTCAGAGTGGAATGAAATTTGGCAGTTTGATTGGAAAAAAAAATTTCGCCAGGGGTAATTTCGTCAGTTGTTGCGACGGTGTCGGAATGGGCTGAAATTTGGCAGGATGATTGGAAACAAAAATCACGTCGGGGGCAATTTTGTCATTTCTCGCGAGGGTCTTGGAATGCGCTGATATTTGGCTGATTGATTGGAAACAAAAATTGCCCCGGGGGCAGTTTTGTCATTTGTTGCGACGGTGTCGGAATGGGCTAAAATTTGACAGATTGATCGGAAACAAAAATCGCGCCAAGGAAAATTTCGTCATTTTTCGCGAAGGTGTCAGAGTGGAATGAAATTTGGTAGGTTGATTGGAAACAAAAAATGAGCCAGGGGCAATTTCGTCGTTTGTTGCGACGTGTCGGAAAGGGCTAAAATTTGGCAGGTTGATGGGAATCAAAAATCGCGCCGGGGACAATTTTGCCATTTGTCGCGACGGTCTCGAAATGCGCTGAAATTCGACAGATTGATTGGAAACAAAAATTGCGCCGGGGGCAATTTTGTCATTTGTCGCGATGGTGTCTGAATTGGCTAAAATTGGGCAAATTGGTCGGAAACAAAAATCGCGCCAAGGGCAATTTCGTCATTTTTCGCGAAGGTGTCAGAGTGGGTTTAAATTGGCAGGTTGATTGGAAAGAAAAATTGCGCCTGGGCCAATTTCGTCATTTGTCGCGACGATGTCGGAAAGGGCTAAAATTTAGCAGGTTGATGGGAAACAAAAATCACGCCAGGGGCAATTTTGTCATTTGTCGCGACGGTGTCGGAATGGGCTGAAATATGGCAGGTTGATCGGAAACAAAAATCCCGTGAGGGGCAATTTTGTCATTTGTCAAGATGGTGTTCGAATGGTCTGAAATTTGGCAGGTAGATCGGAAACAAAAATCACGCCAGGGGCAATTTTGTCATTTGTCGCGACGGTCTCGGAATGCTCTGAAATTTGGCAGATCGATTGGAAACAAAAATTGCCCCGGGGGCAATTTTGTCATTTCTCGTGACAGTGTCAGAATGGGCTAAAATATAACAAATTGATCGGAAACAAGAATCGCGCCAAGGGGCAATTTCGTCATTTTTCGAGAAGATGTTAGAGTGGGTTAAAATTTGGCAGATTGATTGGAAACAAAAATTGCGCCGGGGGCAATTTCGTCATTTCTCGTAACAGTGTCCGAATGGGCTAAAATTTGACAGATTGATCGGAAACAAGAATCGTGCCAAGGGGCAATTTCGTCATTTTTCGCGAAGATGTTAGAGTGGGCTGAAATTTAGCAGGTTGATTGGAAACAAAAATCGCGCCAGGGGCAATTTCGTCATTTGTCGCGACGATGTCGGAAAGGGCTGAAATTTAGCAGGTTAATGGGAAACAAAAATCGCGCCAGGGGAAATTTTGTCATTTGTCGCGACGGTGTCAGAATGGGCTGAAATTTGGCAGGTTGATCGGAAACAAAAATCCCGCTAGGGGCAATTTTGTCTTTTGTCACGACGGTTTCCGAATGGTCTGAAATTTGGCAGGTTGATCGGAAACAAAAATCGCGCCAGGGGAAATTTTGTCATTTCTCGCGATGGTGTCGGAATGAGCTGAAATTTGGCAGGTTGATTGGAAACAAAAACTGCGCCAGGGGCAATTTCGTCATTTTTTGCGACAGTGTCAGAATGGGCGAAAATTGGGCAGGTTGATTGGAAACAAAAATCGCGCCAGGGGCAATTTCGTCATTTATCGCGATGGTGTCGAAATGGGCTGAAATTTGACAGGATGATTGGAATCAAAAATCGCGTCGAGGGCAATTTTGTCATTTGTCTCGACGATCTCGGAATGTGCTGAAATTTGGCAGACTGATTGGAAACAAAAATTGTGCCGGGGACAATTTTGTCATTTGTCGCGACGGTGTTGGAATGGGCTAAAATTTGGCAAATTGATCGGAAACAAAAATCGCGCCAAGGGCAATTTCGCCATTTTTCGCGAAGGTGTCAGAGTGGGCTAAAATTTGGCAGGTTGATTGGAAACAAAAATCGCGCCAGGGGCAATTTCGTCATTTGTCGCGACGATGTCGGAAAGGGCTGAAATTCGGCAAGTTGATGGGAAACAAAAATCGCGCCAGGGGTAATTTTGTCGTTTGTCGCGACGGTGTCAGAATGGGCTGAAATTTGGCTGGTTGATCGGAAACAAAAATTGTGCTAAGGGCAATTTTGTCATTAGTCGCGACGGTGTCAGAATGGTCTGAAATTTGGCAGGTTGATCGGAAACAAAAATCGCGCCATGGGAAATTTCGTCATTTGTCACGATGGTGCCGAAATGGGTTGAAATTTGGCAGGTTGATTGGAAAAAAAAACCGCGCCAGGGGCAATTTCGTCATTTTTCGCGACAGTGTCAGAATGGGCTGAAATTTGGCAGGTTGATTGGAAACAAAAATTGTGCCAGGGGCAATTTCGTCATTTGTCGTGACGGTATCGGAATGGGCTGAAACTTGGCAGGAGGATTGGAAACAAAAATCGCGCCGGGAGCAATTTTGTCATTTTTCGCGACGGTCTCGGAATGCGCTGAAATTTGACAGATTGATTGGAAACGAAAATTGCGTCGGGGGTAATTTTGTCATTTGTCACGACGGTGTCGGAATAGGCTAAAATTTGAAGAAATTTATAGAAAACAAAAATCGCGCCAAGGGCAATTTTGTCATTTGTCGCGACGATGTCGGAAAGGGCTGAAATTCGACAGGTTGATGGGAAAGAAAAATCGCCCAAGGGGTAATTTTGTCATTTGTCGCGACGGTGTTAGAATGGTCTGAAATTTGGCAGGTTGATCGGAAACAAAAATCGAGCCAAGGGCAATTTCGTTATTTGTCGTGAAAGTGTCAGAATGGGCTGAAATTTGGTAGGTTGATTGGAAAAAAAATCGCGCCAGGGGGCAATTTTGTTATTTCTCACGACGGTCTTGCAATGCGCTGAAATTTGGTAGATTGATTGGAAACAAAAAGTACGCCGGGGGCAAGTTTGTCATTTGTTGCGACGGTGTCGGAATGGGCTAAAATTTGACAGGTTGATCGGAAACGAAAATCGCGCCAGGGGCAATTTCGTCATTTGTCGCGACGGTGTCGGAATTGGCTCAAATAAAAATCGCGCCGGGGGCAATTTCGTCATTTTTCACGACGGTCTCGGAATCGGCTAAAATTTGACTGATTGATGGGAAACAAAAATCGCGTTGGGGGCAATTTTGTCATTTGTCGCGACGGTGTCGGAATTGGCTCAAATAAAAATCGCGCCGGGGGCAATTTCGTCATTTTTCACGACGGTCTCGGAATCGGCTAAAATTTGACTGATTGATGGGAAACAAAAATCGCGTTGGGGGCAATTTTGTCATTTGTCGCGACGGTGTCGGAATTGGCTCAAATAAAAATCGCGCCGGGGGCAATTTCGTCATTTTTCACGACGGTCTCGGAATCGGCTAAAATTTGACTGATTGATGGGAAACAAAAATCGCGTTGGGGGCAATTTTGTCATTTGTCGCGACGGTGTCGGAATTGGCTCAAATAAAAATCGCGCCGGGGGCAATTTCGTCATTTTTCACGACGGTCTCGGAATCGGCTAAAATTTGACTGATTGATGGGAAACAAAAATCGCGTTGGGGGCAATTTTGTCATTTGTCGCGACGGTGTCAGAATGGGCTAAAATTTGACAGATTGATCGGAAACAAAAATCGCGCCAAGGGAAATTTCGTCATTTTTTTCGAAGGTGTCAGAGTGGGCTGAAATTCGACAGGTTGATTGGAAACAAAAATCGCGCTAGGGGTAATTTCCTCATTTGTCATGACGGTGTCGGAAAGGGCTAAAATTTGGCAAGTTGATGGGAAACAAAAATCGCGTTGGGGGCAATTTTGTCATTTGTCACGACGGTCTCGGAATGCTTTGAAATTTGGCAGATTGATTGGAAACGAAAATTACGCCAAGGGCAATTTCGTCATTTTTCGTGACAGTGTTTGAATGGGCTGAAATTCGGCAGGTTGATTGGAAACAAAAATCGTGCCAGGGGCAATTTCGT
The DNA here is from genome assembly GCF_002742605.1 of Olea europaea var. sylvestris. Lineage (NCBI taxonomy): Eukaryota > Viridiplantae > Streptophyta > Magnoliopsida > Lamiales > Oleaceae > Olea > Olea europaea. The sequence continues at coordinate 31,543 of NW_019241611.1, read as the reverse complement.
CATTTGTCGCGACGGTGTCGGAATGGGCTGAAATTTGGTAGGTTGATTGTATGCAAAAATCGCGACAGGGGCAATTTCATCATTTGTCGTGATAGTGTCAGAATGGACTGAAATTTGGTAGGTTGATTGGAAACAAAAATCGCGCCAGGGGCAATTTTGTCATTTGTCGTGACGGTGTCGGAATGGACTGAAATTTGGCAGGATGATTGGAAACAAAAATCGCGCCGGGGGCAATTTTGTCATTTCTCGCGACGGTCTTGGAATGCGTTGAAATTTGGCAGATTGATTGGAAACAAAAATTGAGCCGGGGGAAATTTTGTCATTTGTTGCGACAGTGTCGGAATGGGCTAAAATTTGACAGATTGATCGGAAACAAAAATCACGCCAAGGGAAATTTCGTCATTTTTCGCGAAGGTGTCAGAGTGGGCTGAAATTTGGCAGGTTGATTGGAAACAAAAATCGCGCTAGCGGCAGTTTTGTCATTTGTCGCGACGGTGTCGGAATGGGCTGAAATTTGGCAGGTTGATTGGATGCAAAAATCGCGCCAGGGGCAATTTCATCATTTGTTGTGACAGTGTTAGAATGGGCTGAAATTTGGTAGGTTGATTGGAAACAAAAATCGCGCCAGGGGAAATTTCGTCATTTGTCGCGACGGTGTCGGAATGGACTGAAATTTAGCAGGATGATTGGAAACAAAAATCGCGTCGGGGGCAATTTTGTCATTTGTCGCGATGGTCTTGGAATACGCTGAAATTTGGCAGATTGATTGGAAACAAAAATTGCGTCGAGGGCAATTTTTTCATTCGTTGCGACGGTGTCGAAATGGGCTAAAATTTGACAAATTGATTGGAAACAAAAATCTCGCCAAGGGAAATTTCGTCATTTTTCGCGAAGGTGTCAGAGTGGGCTGAAATTTGGCAGGTTGATTGGAAACAAAAATCGCGCCAGGGGCAATTTCGTCATTTGTCGCGACGGTGTCGGAAAGGGCTAAAATTTGGCAGGTTGATGGGAAACAAAAATCGGGCCGGGGGCAATTTTGTCATTTGTCGCGACGGTCTCGGAATGCGCTGAAATTTGGCATATTGATTTGAAACAAAAATTGCACGGGGGCAATTTTGTCATTTATCGCGATGGTGTCGGAATGGGCTAAAATTTGACAGATTGATCGAAGACAAAAATTGCGCCAATGGAAATTTCGTCATTTTTCACGAAGGTGTCAGAGTGGGTTGAAATTCGGCAGGTTGATAGGAAACAAAAATCGAGCCAGGGGCAAATTCGTCATTTTTCGCGACGGTGTCCAAATGGGCTAAAATTGGGCAGGTTGATTGGAAACATAAATTGCGCTGGGGGCAATTTTGACATTTGTCGCGACGAAGTCGAAATGGCTGAAATTTGACAGGTTGATCGGAAACAAAAATCGCGGCAGTGGCAATTTCGTCTTTTATCGCGACGGTGTCGAAATGGGCTAAAATTTGCCTGGTTGATTGGAAACAAAAATTGCGCCAGGGGTAATTTTGTAATTCGTCGCGACGGTGTCAAAATGGCCTAAAATTTGACAGGTTGATCGGAAACGAAAACCGCGCCAGGGGCAATTTCGTCATTTTTCACGATTGTGTCAGAATGGGCTGAAATTTTGCAGGTAGAAATGAAATAAAAACAACGCCAGGGGCAATTTTGTCGTTTATTGCGACGGTGTCGGTATTGGCTAAAATTTGGCAGGTTGATTCGAAACAAAAATAGGGCCAGGGGTAAATTTTGTCATTTGTCGCGACAGTGTACGTATGGGCTAAAAGTTGGCAGGTTGATTGGAAACAAAAATCGCGTCGGGGGCAATTTTGTTATTTGTCGCGACAGTGTTGGAATGGGCTGAAATTTGTTAGGTTGATCGGAAATAAAAATCGCGCGAGGGGCAATTTCGTCATTTTTCGCGACGGTGTCAGAATGGGCTGAAATTTACCAGGTTGATTGGAAACAAAAATCGCGCCAGGGGAAATTTCGTCATTTTTCGCGACGTTGTCAGAATGGACTGAAATTTGGCAGGTTGATTGGAAACAAAAATCGCGCCGGGGGTGATTTTGTTATTTGTCGCGACGGTGTCGGAATGGTCTGAAATTTGGCAGGTTGATCGGAAACAAAAATCGCGTCGGAGGCAATTTCGTCATTTGTCGCGATTTTGTCAGAATGGGCAGAAATTTGGTAGGTTGATTGGAAACAAAAACCACGCCAGGGGCAATTTAGTCATTCTTCGTGACGGTGTCGGAATGGGTTGAAATTTGGCAGGTTGATTGGAAGCAAAAATCGCGCCAGGGGCAATTTCGTCATTTGTCGCGACGGTGTCGGAATGGGCTAAAATTTGGATGGTTGATTGGAAACAAAAATCGCGCCAAGGGTAATTTCAACATTTGTCGCGACGATGTCGGAATGGGCTGAAATTTGGCAAGTTGATAGGAAACAAAATTCGCGCCGGGGGCAATTTTTTCTTTTGTCGCGACTGTGTCGGAATGGGCTAAAATTTGGCGGGTTGATTGGAAATAAAAATCGAGCCAGGGGTAATTTTATCATTTATCGCGATACAGTCGGAATGGGCTGAAATTTGGCAGGTTGATTCGAAACAAAACCCACGCCATGGGTAATTTTGTCAATTGTCGCGATCGTGTACGAATGTCCTAAAATATTGCAGGTTGATAGGAAAAAAAATATCGTCGAGGGCAATTTTGTTATTTGTCGCGACGGTGTCAGAATGGTCAGAAATTAGGCAGGTTGATTGGGAACAAAAATCGGGCCAGGGGCAATTTCGTCATTTTTCGCGACGGTGTCAGAATGGGCTGAAATTTGGCAGGTGATGGGAAACAAGAATCGCGACAGGGGCAATTTTGTCATTTGTTGTGACGGTGTCGGAATGGATTGAAATTTGGTAGGTTGATCTGAAACAAAAATCACGCCAAAGGCAATTTTGTTGTTTGTCGCGACGGTGTCAGAATGGACAGAAATTTGGCAGGTTGATGGGAAACAAAAATCGCGACAGGGGAAATTTTGTCATTTGCCGCGACGGTGTCAGAATGGGCTGAAATTTGGCAGGTTGATCTGAAACAAAAATCATGCCAGGGGCAATTTCGTCATTTGTCGCGACGGTGTCGGGATGGTCTGAAATTTGGCAGGTTGATAGGAAACAAAAATCGCGCCGGGGGCAATTTCGTCATTTGTCGCAATTTTGTCGGAATGGGCTGAAATTTGGCAGGTTGATTGGAAACAAAACCCGCTCCAGGGGCAATTTCGTCATTTTTCGTGACGGTGTCGGAATGGGTTGAAATTTGGCAGGTTGAATGGAAGCAAAAACCCCGCTAGGGGCAATTTCGTCATTTGTCGCGACGGTATCGGAATGGGCTAAAATATGGCAGGTTGATTGGAAACAAAAATCGCGCCAAGGGCAATTTCGTCATTTGTCGCGACGATGTCAGAATGGGCTGAAATTTGGCAAGTTGATTGGAAACAAAATTCGCGCCAGGGGCAATTTTGTCATTTGTCACGGCGGTGTCGGAATGGGCTGAAATTTGGCAGGTTGATTGGAAATAAAAATCGCTCCAGGAGTAATTTGGTCCTTTGTCGTGACAGTGATGGAATGGGGTAAAACTTGACAGGTTGATCAGAAACAAAAACTGCGCCAGGGGCAATTTCGACATTTTTCGCGACGGTGTCCAAATGGGCTGAAATTTGGCAGGTTGATTGGAAACAAAAATTGCGCTTGGGGCAATTTTGACATTTGTCGCGACGAATTCAGAATGGGCTGAAATTTGATAGGTTCATCGAAAACAAAAATCGCGCCAGTGGCAATTTTATCTTTTATCGCGACGGTGTCGGAATGGGCTGAAATTTGGCAGGTTGATTGGAAACAAAAATCGCGCCAGGGGCAATTTCGTCATTTGTCACGACGGTGTCGGAATGTGCTGAAATTTGGTAGGTGGATGGGAAACCAAAATTGCGACAGGGGAAATTTTGTCATTTGTCGCGACGGTGTCGGAATGAGCTAAAATTTGGCAGTTGATCTGAAACAAAAATCACGCCAGGGGCAATTTTGTCATTTGTCGCGACGGTGTCGGAATGGTCTTAAATTTGGCAAGTTGATCGGAAACAAAAATCGCGCCGGGGGCAATTTCGTCATTTATCTCGATTTTGTCGGAATGGGCTGAAATTTGGCAGGTTGATTGGAAACAAAATCCGCGCCAGGGGCAATTTCGTCATTTTTTATGATGGTGTCGGAATGGGTTGAAATTTGGTAGGTTGATTGGAAGCAAAAATCGCGCTAGGGGTAATTTCGTCATTTGTCACGATGGTGTCGGAATGGGCTAAAATTTGGTAGGTAGATTGGAAACAAAAATCGTACCAAGGGCAATTTTGTCATTTGTCGCGACGATGTCGGAACGGGCTGAAATTTGGCAGATTGATTGGAAACAAAATTCGAGCCGGGGGCAATTTTGTCATTTGTCGCGACGGTGTCGGAATGGGCTGAAATTTGGCAGGTTGATTGGAAATAAAAATCGCGCCATGGGTAATTTGGTCATTTGTCGTGACAGTGACGGAATGGGGTAAAACTTGACAGGTTGATCGGAAACAAAAACCATGCCAGGGGTAATTTCGTCATTTTTCGCTACGGTGTCCGAATGGGCTGAAATTAGGCGGGTTGATTGGAAACAAAAATTACGTTGGGGGCAATTTTGACATTTGTCGTGACGAAGTCGGAATAGGCTGAAATTTGACAGGTTGATCGGAAACAAAAATCACGCCCGTGGTAATTTCGTCTTTTATCGCGACGGTGTCGAAATGGGCTGAAATTTGGCTGGTTGATTGGAAACAAAAATCGCGCCAGGGGTAATTTTGTAATTTATCGCGACGGTGTCGGAATGGCCTAAAATTTGACAGGTTGATCGGAAACGAAAACCGCGCCAGGGGCAATTTCGTCATTTTTCGCGATTGTGTCAAAATGGGCTGAAATTTTGCAGGTTGAATTGAAATAAAAACAGCGCCAGGGGCAATTTTGTCTTTTGTCGCGATGGTGTCGGTATTGGCTGAAATTTGGCAGGTTGATTCGAAACAAAAATAGGGCCAGGTGTAAATTTTGTCATTTGTCGCGACAGTGTACGTATGGGGTAAAAGTTGGCAGGTTGATTGGAAATAAAAATCGCGCCGGGGGTGATTTTGTTATTTGTCGCGACGGTGTCAGAATGGGCTGAAATTTGACAGGTTGATTGGAAACAAAAATCGCGCCAGGGGAAATTTCGTTAGTTGTCGCGACGGTGTCAGAATTGGCTGAAATTTGCCTAGTTGATTGGAAACAAAAATTGCCCCAGGGGCAATTTTGTCATTTTTCGTGACGGTGTCGGAATGGGTCGAAATTTGGCAGGTTGATTGGAAGCAAAAACCGCGCTAGGGGCGATTTCGTCATTTGTCGCGACGGTGTCAGAATGGGCTAAAATTTGGCAGGTTGATTGGAAACAAAAATCGTGCCAGGGGTAGTTTCGTCATTTGTCGCGACGATGTCAGAATGGGCTGAAATTTGGCAAGTTGATTGGAAACAAAATTCGCCGGGGGCAATTTTGTCATTTGTCGCGACGGTGTCGGAATGGGCTGAAATTTGGCAGGTTGATTGGAAATGAAAATCGCGCCGGGAATAATTTGGTCATTTGTCGTGACAGTGACGGAATGGGGTAAAACTTGACAGGTTGATCAGAAACAAAAATCGCTCCAGGGGCAATTTCGTCATTTTTCGCGACGGTGTCCAAATGGGCTGAAATTTGGCAGGTTGATTGGAAACAAAAATTGCGCTGGGGGCAATTTTGACATTTGTCGTGACGAAGTCGTAATGGGCTGAAATTTGACAGGTTAATCGGAAACAAAAATCGCGCCAGTGGCAATTTCGTCTTTTATCGCGACGGTGTCGGAATGGGCTGAAATTTGGCAGGTTGATTGGAAATAAAAATCGCTCTTCGGGCAATTTCGTCATTTGTTGCGACGGTGTCGAAATGGGGCTGAAATTTGGCAGGTTGATGGGAAACAAAAATTGCGCCAGGGGCAATTTTGTCATTTGTCGCGACGGTGTCGGAATGGTCTGAAATTTGGCAGGTTGATCGGAAACAAAAATCGCGCCGGGGGCAATTTCGTCATTTGTCGCGATTTTGTCGGAATGGGCAGAAATTTGGCAGGTTGATTGGAAACAAAAACTGCGCCAGGGGCAATTTCGTCATTTGTCGCGACGATGTCGGAATGGCTAAAATTTGGCAGGTTGATTGGAAACAAAAATCGCGCCAAGGGCAATTTCGTCATTTGTTGCGACGATGTCGGAATGGGCTGAAATTTGGCAAGTTGATTGGAAACAAAATTCGCGCCGGGGGCAATTTTGTCATTTGTCGCGACGGTGTCGGAATGGGCCGAAATTTGGCAGGTTGATTGGAAACAAAAGTCGCGCCACTGGCAATTTCGTCATTTGTCGCAATGTTGTCAGAATGGGCTGAAATTTGGCAGGTTGATTGGAAACAAAAATCGCGCCAGGGGCAATTTTATCATTTGTCGCGACGGTATCGGAATGGGCTGAAATTTGGCACATTGATTCGAAACAAAAATCTCACCAGGGGCAATTTCGTTATTTGTCGCGACGGTGTCGGTATTGGATTAAATTTGGCAGGTTGATTCGAAATAAAAACTGCGCCAGGGGTAATTTTGTCATTTGTCGTGACCGTGTATAAATGGGCTAAAAGTTGGTAGGTTGACTAGTAACAAAAATCGCTATGGCGGCGATTTTGTTATTTGTCGCGATGGTGTTGGAATGGGCAAAAATTTGACAGGTTGATCGGAAACAATAATCGCGCCGGGGCGATTTCGTCATTTTTCACGATGGTGTTAGAATGGGCTGAAATTTGGCAGGTTGATTGGAAACAAAAATCGAGCCGGGGGTAATTTCGCCATTTGTCGTGACGGTGCCGGAATGGGGTAAAATTTGGCAGGTTTATCGGAAACAAAAATCGCGCCAGGGGCAATTTCGTCATTTTTCACGACGGTGTTAGAATGGGCTGAAATTTGGCAGGTTGATTGGAAACAAAAATCGCACCAGGGGCAATTTTATCATATGTCGCGATGAGATCGGAATGGGCTTAAATTTGACAGGTTGATCGGAAACAAAAATCGCGCCAGGGGCAATTTCGTCATTTTTCGCGATGGTGTTAGAATGGACTGAAATTTGACAGGTTGATTGGAAACAAAAATCGTGCCACTGGCAATTTCGTCATTTTTCGCGACGTTGTCGTAAGGGGCTGAAATTTGGCAGGTTGATTGGAAACAAAAATCGCGCCAGGGACAATTTCATCATTTGTCGCGACGGTGTCGGAATGGACTGAAATTTGGCAGGTTGATTGGAAACAAAAACCTCGCCAGGGGCAATTTCGTCATTTCTTGCGACGATGTCGAAATGGGCTGAAATTTGGCAAGTTGATTGGAAACAAAATTCGCGCCGGGGGCAATTTTATCATATGTCGTGACGGTGTCGGAATGGGCTTAAATTTGACAGGTCGATCGGAAACAAAAATCGCGCCAGGGGCAATTTCGTCATTTTTCGCAATGGTGTCAGAATGGACTGAAATTTGGCTTGTTGATTGGAAACAAAAATCGCGCCACTGGCAATTTCGTCATTTGTCGCAATGTTGTCAGAATGGGCTGAAATTTGGCAGGTTGATTGGAAACAAAAATCGCGCCAGGGGTAATTTTATCATTTGTCGCGACGGTGTCGGAATGGGCTGAAATTTGGCACGTTGATTCTAAACAAAAATCACGCCCGGGGCAATTTCGTTATTTGTCGCGATGGTGTCGGTATTGGATGAAATTTGGTAGGTTGATTCGAAATAATAACCGCGCTAGGGGTAATTTTGTCATTTGTCGTGACCGTGTATAAATGGGCTAAAAGTTGGCAGGTTGACTAGTAACAAAAATCGCTATGGCGGCGATTTTCTTATTTGTCGCGATGGTGTTGGAATGGGCTAAAATTTGACTGGTTGATCGGAAACAATAATCGCGCCGGGGCGATTTCGTCATTTTTTACGATGGTGTTAGAATGGGTTGAAATTTGCCAGGTTGATTGGAAACAAAAATCGTACCGGGGGCAATTTCGCCATTTGTCGTGACGGTGTCGGAATGGGGTAAAATTTGGCAGGTTGATCGGAAACAAAAATCGCGCCAGGGGCAATTTCGTCATTTTTCACGACGGTGCTAGAATGGGCTGAAATTTTGCAGGTTCATTGGAAACAAAAATTGCGCTAGGGGCAATTTTATCATATGTCGCGATGGTGTCGGAATGGGCTTAAATTTGACAGGTTGATCGGAAACAAAAATCGCGCCAGGGGCAATTTCGTCGTTTTTCGCGATGGTGTCAAAATGGACTGAAATTTAGCAGGTTGATTGGAAACAAAAATCGCGCCACTGGTAATTTCATCATTTGTCGCGACGTTGTCGGAATGGGATGAAATTTGGCAAGTTGATTGGAAACAAAAATCGCGCCAGGGGCAATTTCGTCATTTGTCGCGACGGTGGGGGAATGGGCTGAAATTTGGTAGGTTGATTGGAAACAAAAACCTCGCCAGGGGAAATTTCGTCATTTCTTGCGATGATGTCGGAATGGGCTGAAATTTGGCAAGTTGATCGGAAACAAAATTCGCGCTGGGGGCAATTTTATATATGTCGCGACGATGTCGGAATGGGCTTAAATTTGACAGGTTGATTGGAAAAAAACGTCGCCAGGGGCAATTTCGTCATTTTTCGCAATGGTGTCAGAATGGACTGAAATTTGGCTTGTTGATTGGAAACAAAAATCGCGCCACTGGTAATTTCGTCATTTGTCGCAACGTTGTCAGAATTGGCTGAAATTTGGCAGGTTGATTGGAAACAAAAATCGCGCCAGGGGCAATTTTATCATTTGTCGCGACAGTGTCGGAATGGGCTGAAATTTGGCACATTGATTCGAAACAAAGATCGCGCCAGGGGCAATTTTGTTATTTGTCACGACGGTGTCGGTATTGGATCAAATTTGGTAGTTGTTTCGAAATAAAAACCGCGCTAGGGGTAATTTTGTCATTTGTCATGACCGTGAATGAATGGGTATAAAGTTGGCAGGTTGACTAGTAACAAAAATCGCTATGGCGGCGATTTTGTTATTTGCCGCAATGGTGTTGGAATGGGCTAAAATTTGACAGGTTGATCGGAAACAATAATCGCGCCGAAGGGCGATTTCGTCATTTTTCACGATGGTGTTAATTTGGGCTAAAATTTGCCAGGTTGATTGGAAACAAAAATCTCGCCGGGGGCAATTTCGCCATTTGCCGTGACGGTGTCGGAATGGGGTAAAATTTAGCAGGTTGATCGGAAACAAAAATCGCGCCAGGGGCAATTTCGTCATTTTTCACGACGGTGTTAGAATGGGCTGAAATTTGGCAGGTTGATTGGAAACAAAAATCGCGCCAGGGGCAATTTTATCATATGTCGCGATGGTGTCGGAATGGGCTTAAATTTGACAAGTTGATCGGAAACAAAAATCGCGCCAGGGGTAATTTTGTCATTTTTCGCGATGGTGTCAGAATGGACTGAAATTTAGCAGGTTGATTGGAAACAAAAATTGCGCCACTGGCAATTTCGTCATTTGTCGCGACGTTGTCGGAATGGGCTGAAATTTGGCAAGTTGATTGGAAACAAAATTCGCGCTGGGGGCAATTTTATCATATGTCGTGACGGTGTCGGAATGGGCTTAAATTTGACAGGCTGATCGGAAATAAAAATCGCGCCAGGGGCAATTTTGTTATTTTTCACGGAGGTGTCAGAGTGGGATGAAATTTGGCAGGTTGATTGAAAACAAAAATCGCGCCAGGGGCAATTTCGTCATTTGTCGCGACGGTGTCAGAATGGGCTGAAATTTGGCAGGTTGATTGGAAACAAAAATCGCGCTAGGGCCAATTTCATCATTTGTCGCGACGGTGTCGGAAAGGGCTGAAATTTTGTTGGTTGATGAGAAACAAAAATCGCGCTGGGGCAATTTTGTCATTTGTCGCGACGGTGTCGGAATGGCCTGAAATTTGGCAGGTTGATCGGAAATAAAAATCGCGCCAGGGGCAATTTTTTCATTTATCGCGATAGTGACAGAATGGGCTGAAATTTGGCAGGTTGATTCAAAACAAAAACCACGCCATGGGTAATTTTGTCATTTGTCGCGACGGTGTCGGAATGGTCTGAAATTTGGCGGGTTTATCGGAAACAAAAATCGCGCCAGGGGCAATTTCTTCATTTGTCGCGATGGCGTCGGAATGGGGCGAAATTTGGCAAGATGATTGGAAACAAAAATCGCGCAGCGGCAATTTCGTCATTTTTTATGACAGTGTCAGAATGGGCTGAAATTTGGCAGGTTGACTGGAAACAAAATCGTAGCACGGGCAATTTCGTCATTTGTCGCGACGGTGTCGAAATGGGCTAAAATTTGACAAGTTGATTCGAAACAAAAACCACGCCATGGGTAATTTTGTCATTTGTCGCAACGGTGTCGGAATGGTCTGAAATTTGGCAGGTTTATCGGAAACAAAAATCGCGCCAGGGAAAATTTCGTCATTTGTCGCGATAGTGTCGGAATGGGCCGAAATTTGGTAGGTTGATTGGAAGCAAAAATCGCGTCAAGGGCAATTTCGTCGTTTTTCGCGACGGTGTGGGAATGGGTTGAAATTTGGCGGGTTGATTGGAAACAAAAATCGTGCCAGGGGAATTTCTTCATTTGTCGCGACGGTGTCGGAATGGGCTAAAATTTGACAGGTTGATCGGAAACAAAAACCACGCCAAGAGCAATTTCGTCATTTTTCGCAACGTTGTCAGAATGGGCTGAAATTTGGCAGGTTGATAGGAAACAAAAATCTCGCCAGGGCATTTTCGTCATTTGTCGCGGCGGTGCCGGAATGGGCTAAAATTTCGCAGGTTGATTGGAATCAAAAATCGCGCCAGGGGCAATTTCGTCATTTGTCGCGACGGTGTCGGAATGGGCTGAATGTGGCCGGCTGATTGGAAACAAAAATCACTCCCGGGGCAATTTCGTCATTTGTCGCTATGGTGTCGGAATTGGCCAAAATTTGTTAGAATAATTTGAAACAAAAATCACACGGGGGCAATTTTGTCATTTGTCGCGACAGTCTCGGAATTCGCTGAAATTTGGTAGATTGATTGGAAACAAAAATTGCGCCGGTGGCAATTTTGTCATTTGTCGCGACGGTGTTGGAATGGGCTAAAATTTGAAAGGTCGATCGGAAACAAAAATCGTGCCAGGGGCAATTTCGTCATTTTTCGCGAAGGTGTCAGAGTGGGCTAAAATTTGGCAGGTTGATTGAAAACAAAAATCGCGCCAGGGGCAATTTCGTCATCTGTCACGACGGTGTCAGAACGGGCTAAAATTTTGTTGGTTGATTGGAAACAAAAATCGCGCCATGGGCAATTTCATCATTTGTCGCGACGGTGTCGAAAAGGGCTGAAATTTGGCAGGTTGATGGGAAACAAAAGTCGCGCCAGGGGCAATTTTGTCATTTGTCGTGATGCTATCGGAATGGGCCAAAATTTTGCAGGTTGATCGGAAACAAAAATCGCGCCCGGGACAATTTTGTCATTTGTCGCGACGATGTCGGAATGGTCTGAAATTTTACTGGTTGATAGGAAACAAAAATCGTGCCAGGGGCAATTTCATCGTTTGTTGCGACCGTGTCAGAATGGGCTGAAATTTGGCAGGTTGATTGGAAACAAAAATCGCACCAGGGGCAATTTCCTCATTTGTCGCGACGGTGTTGGAATGGGCTAAAATTTGGCAGGTTGATTGGAAATAAAAATTGTGCCAGGGGCAATTTTCTCATTTATCGCGATAGTTTCGGAATGGGCTGAAATTTGGCGGGTTGATTCGAAACAAAAACCACGCCATGGGTAATTTTGTTATTTGTCGCAACGGTGTCCAAATGGTCTGAAATTTCGCAGGTTGATCGGAAACAAAAATAGAGCCAGGGGTAATTTCGTCATTTGTCGCGATGGTGTCGGAATGGGCTGAAATTTGATAGGTTGATTGGAAACAAAAACCGCGCCAGGGGCAATTTCATCATTTTTCACGACGGTGTCAGAATGGGCTGAAATTTGGCAGGTGGATTGGAAACAAAAATCGCGCCAGGGGAAATTTCGTCATTTGTCATGACGATGTCGGAATGGGCTGAAATTTCGCAGGTTGATTGGAAGCAAAAATCGCGCCAGGGGCAATTTCGTCATTTGTCGCGACGGTGTCGGAATGGGCTAAAATTTGGCGGGTTGATTGGAAACAAAAACCGCGCCAAGGGCAATTTCGTCATTTATCGCGACGATTCGGAATGGGTTAAAATTTGGCAAGTTGAGGGGAAACAAAGTTCGCGCCGGGGGCAATTTTGTCATTTGTCGCGACAGTGTCGGAATGGGCTGAAATTTGGCAGGTTGATCGAAATCAAAAATTACGCCGGGGGCAATTTAAACAATTGTCACGACGGTGTCGGAATGGGCTGTATTTTGGCAGGTTGATTGGAAACAAAAATCGCGCCAGGGGCAATTTCGTCATTTATCGCGACGGTGTCGGAATGGGCTAAAATTTGACAGGTTGATCGGAAACAAAAACAACGCCAAGGGAAATTTCGTCATTTTTCGCGACGGTGTCAGAATGGGCTGAAATTTGGCTGGTTGATTGGTAACAAAAATCACGCCAGGGGCAATTTCGTCTTTCTTCAAGACTGTGTCAGAATGGGCTGAAATTTAACAGGTTGATTGGAAAAAAAAATCGCGCCGAGGACAATTTCGCCATTTATCGCGATAGTGTCAGAATTGTCCGAAATTTGGCTTGTCGTTTGGAAACAAAAATCGCGCCAAGGGCAATTTCGTCATTTGTAGCGACGGTGTCCGAAAGGGATGAAATTGGGTAGGTTGATTGGAAACAAAAATCGCGCCAAGGGCAATTTCATCGTTTGTCGCGACGGTGTCGGAGTGGGTTAAAATTTGACAGGTTGATCGGAAACAAAAACCACATTGGGGGTAAATTCGTCACTTTTCGCGACGGTGTCAGAATGGGCTGAAATTTGGCAGGTTGATTGGAAACAAAAATCGCGCCAGGGGCAATATCGTCATTTGTCGTGACGGTGTCGGAATGGGCTGAAATTTGGCAGGTTGATTGGAAACAAAAATCGCGCCAGGGGCAATTTCGTCATTTGTCGCGACGATGTCGGAATTGGCTAAAATTTGACAGGTTGATTGGAAACAAAAACCACGCTAAGGGCAATTTCGTCATTTCTCGCAAAGGTGTCAGAGTGGGCTGAAATTTGGCAGGTTGATTGAAAACAAAAATCGCGCCGGGGGGAATTTCGTCATTTGTTACGACGGTATCAGAATGGGCTAAATTTGGCCGGTTGATTGGAAGCAAAAATCGCGCCAGGGGCAATTTCATCATTTGTCGTGACGGTGTCGGAAAGGGCTGAAATTTGGCAGGTTGATGGGAAACAAAAATCGCGCCTGGGGCAACTTTGTCATTTGTCGTGACGGTGTCGAAATGGGCTAAAATTTTGCCGATAGAACGGAAACAAAAATCGCGCCAGGGGCAATTTCGTCATTTGTCGCGACGGTGTTGGAATGGGGTAAATTTTGGCAGGTTGATTGGAAATAAAAATCCCGCCAGGGGCAATTTTTTCATTTATTGCGATAGTGTCAGAATGGGGTGAAATTTGGCACGTTGATTCGAAACAAAAACCACGCCATAGGTAATTTTGTCATTTGTCGCGATGGTGTCGGAATGGCCCGAAATTCGGCAGGTTGATCGGAAACAAAAATTGCCCCAGGGGCAATTTTGTCATTTGCCGCTACGGTGTCGGAACGGGCTGAAATTTGACGGGTTGATCGGAAAGAAAAATCGCGCCAGGTGCAATTTCGTCATTTATCGCGACGGTGTCAAAATGGGCTGAAATTTGGCAGGTTGATTCGAAACAAAAACCACGCCATGGGTAATTTTGTCATTTGTCGCGACGGTGTCGAAATGGTCTGAAATTTCACAGGTTGATCGGAAACAAAAATAGAGCCAGGGGCAATTTCGTCATTTGTCGCGATGGTGTCGGAATGGGCTGAAATTTGGCAGGTTGATTGGAAACAAAAACCGCGCCAGGGGCAATTTCATCATTTTTCACGACAGTGTCAGAATGGGCTGAAATTTGGTAGGTGGATTGGAAACAAAAATCGTCCCAGGGGCAATTTCGTCATTTATAACGACGGTGTCGTAATGGGCTAAATTTGGCAGGTTGATTGGAAGCAAAAATCGCGCCAGGGGCAACTTCATCATTTGTCGCGACGGTGTCGGAATGGGCTAAAATTTGGTAGGTTGATTGAAAACAAAAACCGCGCCAAGGGTAATTTCGTCATATATCGCGACGATTCGGAATGGGTTAAAATTTGGCTAGTTGAGGGGAAACAAAGTTCGCGCCGGGGGCAATTTTGTCATTTGTCGCGACAGTGTCGGAATGGGCTGAAATTTGGCAGGTTGATCGAAATCAAAAATTACGCCGGGGGCAATTTAGACAATTGTCGCGACGGTGTCGGAATGGGCTGTATTTTGGCAGGTTGATTGGAAATAAAAATCGCGCCAGGGGCAATTTCGTCATTTGTCGTGACGGTGTCGGAATGGGCTAAAATTTGGCATGTTGATTGAAAACAAAAATCGCGCCAAGGGCAATTTCGTCATTTTTCGCCACGGTGTCAGAATGGGCTGAAATTTGGCTAGTTTATTGGAAACAAAAATCGCGCCAGGGGCAATTTCGTCTTTCTTCGCGATGGTGTCGAAATGGGCTGAAATTTGACAGGTTGATTGGAAAAAAAAATCGCGCCGGGACAATTTCGCCATTTATCGCGATAGTGTTAGAGTGGTCCGAAATTTGGGTTGTCGTTTGGAAACAAAAATACCGCCAGGGGCAATTTTGTTATTTGTCGCGATGGTGTCGGAATGGGATGAAATTGGGTTGGTTGATTGGAAACAAAAATCGTTCCAAGGGCAATTTCGTCGTTTGTCGAGACGGTGTCAGAATGGGTTAAAATTTGACAGGTTGATCGGAAACAAAAACCACATTGGGTGTAAATTCGTCACTTTTCGCGACGGTGTCAGAATGGGCTGAAATTTGGCAGGTTGATTGGAAACATAAATCGCGCCAGGGGCAATTTCGTCATTTGTCGCGACGGTGTCGGAATGGGCTGAAATTTGGCTGGTTGATTGGAAACAAAAATCGCGCCAGGGGCAATTTCATCATTTGTCGCGACGGTGTTGGAAAGGGCTGAAATTTGGCAGGTTGATGGGAAACAAAAATCGCGCCTGGGGCAACTTTGTCATTTGTCGCGACGGTGTCGGAATGGGCTAAAATTTCACAGGTTGATCGGAAACAAAAACCACGCCTGGGGCAATTTCGTCATTTTTTGCGAAGGTGTCAGAGTGGGCTGAAATTTGGCAAGTTGATTGAAAACAAAAATCGCGCCAGGGGCAATTTCGTCATTTGTCACGACGGTGTCAGAATGGGCTGAAATTTGGCAGGTTGATTGGAAACAAAAATCGCGCCAGGGGCAATTTCATCATTTGTCGCGACGGTGTCGGAAAGGGCTGAAATTTGGTAGGTTGATGGGAAACAAAAATTGCTCCGGGGGCAATTTTGTCATTTGTGGCTACGGTGTCGGAACGGGCTGAAATTTGACGGGTTGATCGGAAACAAAAATCGCGCCTGGGGCAATTTCGTCATTTGTCGCGACAGTGTTGGATTGGGCTAAAATTTGGCAGGTTGATTCAAAACAAAAATCACGCCATGGGTAATTTTGTCATTTGTCGCGACGGTGTCGAAATGGTCTGAAATTTCGCAGGTTGATCGGAAACAAAAATAGCGCCAGGGGCAATTTCGTCATTTGTCGCGATGGTGTCGGAATGGGCTAAAGTTTGGCAGGTTGATTGGAAACAAAAATCGCGCCAGGGGCAATTTCATCATTTTTCACGACAGTGTCAGAATGGGCTGAAATTTGGCAGGTGGATTGGAAACAAAAATCGCGCCAGGGGCAATTTCATCATTTTTCACGACAGTGTCGGAATGGGCTAAAGTTTGGCAGGTTGATTGAAAACAAAAACCGCGCCAAGGGTAATTTCGTCATATATCGCGATGATTCGGAATGGGTTAAAATTTGGCAAGTTGAGGGGAAACAAAGTTCGCGCCGGGGGCAATTTAGACAATTGTCACGACGGTGTCGGAATGGGCTAAAGTTTGGCAGGTTGATTGAAAACAAAAACCGCGCCAAGGGTAATTTCGTCATATATCGCGATGATTCGGAATGGGTTAAAATTTGGCAAGTTGAGGGGAAACAAAGTTCGCGCCGGGGGCAATTTTGTCATTTGTCGCGACAGTTTCGGAATGGGCTGGAATTTGGCAGGTTGATCGAAATCAAAAATCACGCCGGGGGCAATTTAGACAATTGTCACGACGGTGTCGGAATGGGCTGTATTTTGGCAGGTTGATTGGAAACAAAAATCGCGCCAGGGGCAATTTTGTTATTTGTCACGATGGTGTCGGAATGGGATGAAATTGGGTTGGTTGATTGGAAACAAAAATCGTTCCAAGGGCAATTTCGTCGTTTGTCGTGACGGTGTCAGAATGGGTTAAAATTTCACAGGTTGATCGGAAACAAAAACCACATTGGGGGCAAATTCGTCACTTTTCGCGACGGTGTCAGAATGGGCTGAAATTTGCCAGGTTGATTGGAAACATAAATCGCGCCAGGGGCAATTTCATCATTTGTCGCGACGGTGTCGGAATGGGCTGAAATTTGGCAGGTTGATTGGAAACATAAATCGCGCCAGGGGCAATTTCGTCATTTGTCGCGACGGCGTCGGAATGGGCTAAAATTTCACAGGTTGATCGGAAACAAAAACCACATTGGGGGCAAATTCGTCACTTTTCGCGACGGTGTCAGAATGGGCTGAAATTTGCCAGGTTGATTGGAAACATAAATCGCGCCAGGGGCAATTTCGTCATTTGTCGCGACGGCGTCGGAATGGGCTAAAATTTCACAGGTTGATCGGAAACAAAAACCACATTGGGGGCAAATTCGTCACTTTTCGCGACGGTGTCAGAATGGGCTGAAATTTGCCAGGTTGATTGGAAACATAAATCGCGCCAGGGGCAATTTCGTCATTTGTCGCGACGGCGTCGGAATGGGCTAAAATTTCACAGGTTGATCGGAAACAAAAACCACATTGGGGGCAAATTCGTCACTTTTCGCGACGGTGTCAGAATGGGCTGAAATTTGCCAGGTTGATTGGAAACATAAATCGCGCCAGGGGCAATTTCGTCATTTGTCGCGACGGCGTCGGAATGGGCTAAAATTTCACAGGTTGATCGGAAACAAAAACCACATTGGGGGCAAATTCGTCACTTTTCGCGACGGTGTCAGAATGGGCTGAAATTTGCCAGGTTGATTGGAAACATAAATCGCGCCAGGGGCAATTTCGTCATTTGTCGCGACGGCGTCGGAATGGGCTAAAATTTCACAGGTTGATCGGAAACAAAAACCACATTGGGGGCAAATTCGTCACTTTTCGCGACGGTGTCAGAATGGGCTGAAATTTGCCAGGTTGATTGGAAACATAAATCGCGCCAGGGGCAATTTCGTCATTTGTCGCGACGGCGTCGGAATGGGCTAAAATTTCACAGGTTGATCGGAAACAAAAACCACATTGGGGGCAAATTCGTCACTTTTCGCGACGGTGTCAGAATGGGCTGAAATTTGCCAGGTTGATTGGAAACATAAATCGCGCCAGGGGCAATTTCGTCATTTGTCGCGACGGCGTCGGAATGGGCTAAAATTTCACAGGTTGATCGGAAACAAAAACCACATTGGGGGCAAATTCGTCACTTTTCGCGACGGTGTCAGAATGGGCTGAAATTTGCCAGGTTGATTGGAAACATAAATCGCGCCAGGGGCAATTTCGTCATTTGTCGCGACGGTGTCGAAATGGGCTAAAATTTGGCAGGTTGATTGGAAACAAAAATCGCGCCAGGGGCAATTTCGTCATTTGTCGCGACGGCGTCGGAATGGGCTAAAATTTCACAGGTTGATCGGAAACAAAAACCACGCCAAGGGCAATTTCGTCATTTTTTGCGAAGGTGTCAGAGTGGGCTGAAATTTGGCAGGTTGATTGAAAACAAAAATCGCACCAGGGGCAATTTCGTCATTTGTCACGACGGTGTCAGAATGGGCTGAAATTTGGCAGGTTGATTGGAAACAAAAATCGCGCCAGGGGCAATTTCATCATTTGTCGCGACGGTGTCGGAAAGGGCTGAAATTTGGTAGGTTGATGGGAAACAAAAATCGCGCCTGGGGTAACTTTGTCATTTGTCGCGACGATGTCGGAATGGCCTAAAATTTAGCCGGTAGAACGGAAACAAAAATCGCGCCTGGGGCAATTTCATCATTTGTCGCGACAGTGTTGGATTGGGCTAAAATTTGGCAGGTTGATTGGAAATAAAAATCGCGCCAGGGGTAATTTTTTCATTTATCACGATAGTGTCAGAATGGGCTGAAATTTGGCACGTTGATTCGAAACAAAAACCACGCCATGGGTAATTTTGTCATTTGTCGCGACGGTGTCGGAATGGTCTGAAATTCGGTAGGTTGATCGGAAACAAAAATTGCTTCGGGGGCAATTTTGTCATTTGTCGCTACGGTGTCGGAACGGGCTGAAATTTGACGGTTGATCGGAAACAAAAATCACGCCAGGGGCAATTTCGTCATTAATCGCAACGGTGTCAGAATGGGCTGAAATTTGCCAGGTTGATTCGAAACAAAAACCACGCCATGGGTAATTTTGTCATTTGTCGCGACGGTGTCGAAATGGTCTGAAATTTTGCAGGTTGATCGGAAACAAAAATAGCGCCAGGGGCAATTTCATCATTTGTCGCGATGGTGTCGGAATGGGCTAAAATTTGGCAGGTTGATTGGAAACAAAAATCGCGCCAGGGGCAATTTCATCATTTTTCACGACAGTGTCAGAATGGGCTGAAATTTGGCAGGTGGATTGGAAACAAAAATCGCGCCAGTGGCAATTTCGTCATTTATCACGACGGTGTCGTAATGGGCTGAAATTTGGTAGGTTGATTGGAAGCAAAAATCGCGCCAGGGGCAATTTCGTCATTTGTCGCGACGGTGTCGGAATGGGCTAAAATTTGGCAGGTTGATTGAAAACAAAAACCGTACCAAGGGTAATTTCGTCATATATCGCGACGATTCGGAATGGGTTAACATTTGGCAAGTTGAGGGGAAACAAAGTTCACGCCGGGGGCAATTTTGTCATTTGTCGCGACAGTTTCGGAATGGGCTGAAATTTGGCAGGTTGATCGAAATCAAAAATTACGCCGGGGGCAATTTAGACAATTGTCGCGACGGTGTCGGAATGGGCTGTATTTTGGCAGGTTGATTGGAAATAAAAATCGCGCCAGGGGCAATTTCGTCATTTGTCGCGACGGTGTCGGAATGGGCTGTATTTTGGCAGGTTGATTGGAAATAAAAATCGCGCCAGGGGCAATTTCGTCATTTGTCGCGACGGTGTCGGAATGGGCTGTATTTTGGCAGGTTGATTGGAAATAAAAATCGCGCCAGGGGCAATTTCGTCATTTGTCATGACGGTGTCAGAATGGGCTGAAATTTGGCAGGTTGATTGGAAACAAAAATCGCGCTTGGGGCAATTTCATCATTTGTCGCGACGGTGTCGGAAAGGGCTGAAATTTGGCAGGTTGATGGGAAACAAAAATCGCGCCTGGGGCAACATTGTCGTTTGTCGCGACGGTGTCGGAATGGTCTGAAATTCGGCAGGTTGATCAGAAACAAAAATTGCTCCGGGGACAATTTTGTCATTTGTCGCTACGGTGTCGGAACGGGGTTAAATTTGATGGGTTGATCGTAAACAAAAATCGCGCCAGGGGCAATTTCGTCATTAATCGCGACGGTGTCAGAATGGGCTGAAATTCGGCAGGTTGATTCGAAACAAAAACCACGCCATGGGTAATTTTGCCATTTGTCGCGACGGTGTCGAAATGGTCTGAAATTTCACAGGTTGATCGGAAACAAAAATAGCGCCAGGGGCAATTTCGTCATTTGTCGCGACGGTGTCGGAATGGGCTGAAATTTGGCAGGTTGATTGGAAACAAAAATCGCGCCAGGGGCAATTTCATCATTTTTCACGACAGTGTCAGAATGGGCTGAAATTTAGCAGGTGGATTGGAAACAAATATCGCGCCAGGGCCAATTTCGTCGTGAGTCATTTGTCACGACGGTGCCGAAATGGGCTGAAATTTGGCAGGTTGATTGGAAGCAAAAATCGCGCCAGGGGCAATTTCGTCATTTGTCGCGACGGTGTCGGAATGGGCTAAAATTTGGCAGGTTGATTGAAAACAAAAACCGCGCCAAGGGTAATTTCGTCATTTATCGCGACGATTCGGAATGGGTTAAAATTTTGCAAGTCGAGGGGAAACAAAGTTCGCGCCGGGGGCAATTTTGTCATTTGTCGCGACAGTGTCAGAATGGGCTGAAATTTGGCAGGTTGATTGAAATCAAAAATGACGCCAGGGTCAATTTAGACAATTGTTGTGATGGTGTCGGAATGGGCTGCATTTTGGCAAGTTGATTGGAAACAAAAATCGCGCCAGGGGCAATTTCGTCATTTGTCGCGACGGTGTCGGAATGGGCTAAAATTTGACAGGTTGATCGAAAACAAAATCCACGCCAAGGGCAATTTCGTCATTTTTCGCGAAGGTGTCAGAGTGGGCTGAAATTTGGCAGGTTGATTGAAAACAAAAATCGCGCCAGGGGCAATTTCGTCATTTGTCACGACGGTGTCAGAATGGGCTGAAATTTGGCAAGTTGATTGGAAACAAAAATCGCGCCAGGGGCAATTTCGTCATTTGTCGCGACGGTGTCGGAAAGGGCTGAAATTAGCCAGTTGATGGGAAACAAAAATCGCGCCTGGGGCAACTTTGTCATTTGTCGTGTCGGCGTCGGAATGGGCTAAAATTTGGCAGGTAGAACGGAAACAAAAATTGCGCCAGGGGCAATTTTGTCATTTGTGGCGACGGTGTTGGAATGGGCTAAAATTTGGCCGGTTGATTGGAAATAAAAATCGCGCCAGGGGCTATTTTCATTTATCGCGATAGTGTCAGAATGGGCTGAAATTTGGTACGTTGATTCGAAACAAAAACCACGCCGTGGGTAATTTTGTCATTTGTCGCGACGGTGTCAGAATCGTCTGAAATTCGACAGGTTGATCGGAAACAAAAATTGCCCCGGGGGCAATTTTGTCATTTGTCGCTACGATGTCGGAACGGGCTGAAATTTGACGGGTTGATCGGAAACAAAAATCGCGCCAGGGGCAATTTCATCATTTATCACGACAGTGTTGGAATGGGCTGAAATATGGCAGGTTGATTGGAAACAAAAATCGCGCCACGGGTAATTTTGTCATTAGTCGCGACGGTGTCGGAATGGCCTAAAATTTGACAGGTTGATCGGAAACAAAAATCGCGCGATGGGCAATTTCATCATTTTTTGCGATTGTGTCAGAATGGGCTAAAATTTTACAGGTTGATTAGAAACAAAAACAGCGCTAGGGAAAATTTCGTCATTTGCCACGACGGTGTCGGTATTGGCTTAAATTTGGTAGGTTGATTCGAAACAAAAACAGCACCATGGGTAATTTTCTCATTTGTCGCGATCGTATACGAATGGGCTAAAAGTTGACAGGTTGATTGGAAACAAAAATCGCGTCGGGGGCGATTTTGTTATTTGTCGCGACGGTGTTGGAATAGGCTAAAATTTGTCAAGTTGATCGGAGACAAAAATTACGCCACGGGCAATTTCGTCATTTTTCGTGACGGTGTTAAAGTGGGCTGAAATTTGCCAGATTGATCGAAAACAAAAATCGCTCCAGGGGCAATTTCGTCATTTGTCACGACGGTGTCGGAATGGACTGAAATTTGGCAAGTTGATTGGAAACAAAAATCGCGCCAGGGGCAATTTTGTCATTTGTCGCGACGGTGTCGGAATGGGGTAAAATTTGACAGGTTGATCGGAAACAAAAATTGCGCACGGGGCAATTTCGTCATTTTTCGCAACGGTGTCAGAATGAGCCAAAATTTGGCAGGTTGATTGGAAACAAAAATCGTGCCAGGGGCAATTTCGTCATTTGTCGCGACAGTTTCGGAATGGGTTGAAATTTGACAGGTTGATTGAAAATAAAAATCACGTCGGGGGCAATTTCGTTATTTATCGTGATAGTGTCAGAATGGTCCGAAATTTGGCAGGTCGTTCGGAAACAAAAATCGCACAACAATTTAGTCATTTGTCGCGACGAGGTCGAAATGGGCTTAAATA
This sequence comes from Olea europaea var. sylvestris, assembly GCF_002742605.1. Taxonomy (NCBI): domain Eukaryota; kingdom Viridiplantae; phylum Streptophyta; class Magnoliopsida; order Lamiales; family Oleaceae; genus Olea; species Olea europaea. Next base: position 9,055 of record NW_019241611.1, on the reverse strand, counting down.
TGGCAGGTCGATTGCAAACAAAAATCGCGCCAAGGGCAATTTTGTCATTTGTCGCGACAGTGTCGGAATGGTATGAAATTTAGCAGGTTGATTGGAAACAAAAATCACGCCAGGGGCAATTTCGTCATTTGTCGCGATACTTTCGGAATACGATGAAATTTAGCAGGTCGTTTGGAAACAAAAATCGCTCCAGGGGCAATTTTGTCATTTGTCGCGACGGTGTCAGAATGGGCTAAAATTTTGTAGGTTTATTGGAAACAAAAATCGTGCCTGGGGCAATTTCGTTGTTTGTCGCGATATTGTCGGAATGGGCAAAAATTTGACAGGTTGATCGGAAACAAAAACCACGCTAGGGGCAAATTCGTCATTTTTTGTGACGTTTTCAGAATGGGCTGAAATTTGACAGGTTGATTGGAAACAAAAATCGCGCTTGGGGCAATTTCATCATTTATCGCGACGGTGTCGGAATGGGCTAAAATTTGGCAGGTTGATCGGAAACTAAAATCGAGCCAGGGGCAATTTTGTCGTTTGTCGCGACGGTGTCGGAATGGGGTAAAATAGGGCAGGTTGGTCGAAAACAAAAACCGTGCCAGGGGCAATTTCATCATTTTTCGCAACGGTGTCAGAATGAGCCGAAATTTGGCAGGTTGATTGGAAACAAAAATCGCACTAGGGACAACGGTGTCGGAATGGGCTGAAATTTGACAGGTTGATTGAAAATAAAAATCGTGCCGGGGGTAATTTCGTTATTTATCGAAATAGTGTCGGAATGGTCCGAAATTTGGAATGTCGTTCGGAAACAAAAATCGCACCAGGGGCAATTTTGTGACTTGTCGCGACGGTGTCGGAATGGGCTGAAATTTGGTAAGTTGATCGGAAACAAAAATAGCGCCAGGGGCAATTTCGTTGTTTGTTGCAACGTTGTTGGAATGGGCTAAAATTTGACAGGTTGATCGGAAACAAAAACTACCCAAGGGGCAAATTCGTCATTTTTCGCGACGGTGTCAGAATGGGCTGAAATTTGGCAGGTTGATTGGAAACAAAAATCGCGCCAGGGGTAATTTTGTCATTTATTGTGACGGTGTTGGAATGGGCTGAAATTTGGCAGGTTGATCGAAAACAAAAATCGCACCAGTGGCAATTTTGTCATTTGTCGCGACGATGTCTGAATGGGTTAAAATTTGACAGGTTGATCGGAAACAAAAATCGCGCCATGGGCAATTTCGTCATTTTTCACGACGGTGCCAGAATGGGCTGAAATTTGGCAGGTTGATTGGAAACAAAAATCGCGCTTGCGGCAATTTCTTCATTTGTCGTGACAGTGTCGGAATGGGCTGATATTTGGCAGGTTCATTGGAAACAAAAATCGCACCAGTGGCAATTTCGTCATTTGTCCCGACGGTGTCGGAGTGGGCTGAAATTTGGCAGGTTGATTGGAAACAAAAACCGTGCTCGGGGTAATTTCGACAACTGTCCCGACGATGTCGGAATGGGCTGAAATTTGGCAAGTTGATTGGAAAAAAATTCGCACCGGGGGCAATTTTGTCATTTGTCGCGACGGTGTCGGATTGGGCTAAAATTTGACAACATGATCGGAAACAAAAACCGCGCCAGGGTTAATTTCTTCATTTGTCACGACTGTATCAGTATTGGCTGAAATTTGGCAGGTTGATTCGAAACAAAAACAACGCCAGGGGTAATTTTGTCATTTGTCGCGACGGTGTCAGAATGGGCTGAAATTTTCCAGGTTGATTGGAAACAAAAATCGCGCCAGGGGCGGTTTCGTAATTTGTCGCGACGGTGTCAAAATGGGCCAAAATTTGACAAGTTGATCGGAAACAAAAACTGCGCCAGAGGCAATTTCGTCATTTTTCGCGACGGTGTCGGAATGGGCTAAAATTTGACAGGTCGATCGGAATCAAAAACCACGCCAAGGGCAATTTCGTCGTTTGTCGCGACGGTGTCTAAATGGGCCGAAATTTGCCAGGTTGATTGGAAACAAAAATCGCGCTAGGGGCAATTTTGTCATTTGTCGTGACGGTGTGGGAATGGGCTGAAATTTGGCAAGTTGATCGGAAACAAAAATCGGGCTAGGGGCAATTTCGTAATTTATCGCTACAGTGTCAGAATGGGCTAAAATTTGAATGGTTGATCCGAAACAAAAACCACACCAAGGGCAATTTTGTCATTTTTCAAGATGGTGTCAGAATTGGCTGAAATTTGGCAGGCTGATTGGAAACAAAAATCGCGCGAGGGGCAATTTCGTCATTTGTCACGACGGTGTCGGAATGGGCTAAAATTTGACAAGTTGATCGGAAACAAAAACCGCGCCAAGGGCGATTTCGTCATTTTTCGCGATGGTGTCAGAACTGGCTGAAATTTGGCAGGTTGATTGGAAACAAAAGTCGCACTAGGGGCAATTTCGTCATTTGTCGTGACGGTGTCGGAATGGGCTGAAATTTGGCAGGTTGATCGAAAATTAAAATTGCGCCAGTGGCAATTTCGTTATTTTTCGCGACGGTGTCGGAATGGGCTGAAATTTGGCAGGTTGATTGGAAACAAAAATCGCGCCAGGGGCAATTTTGTCATTTGTAGTGACGGTGTGGGAATGGACTGAAATTTGGAAGGTTGATCGGAAACAAAAATCGCGCCAGGGGCAATTTTGTCATTTGTAGTGACGGTGTGGGAATGGACTGAAATTTGGAAGGTTGATCGGAAACAAAAATCGCGCCAGTGGCAATTTTGTCACCTGTCGCGACGGTGACTGAATGGGTTAAAATTTGACAGGTTGACCGGAAACAAAAATCGCGCTAGGGGCAATTTCGTCATTTTTCGCGACGGTGTCGGAATGGGCTGAAATTTGGTAGGTTGATTGGAAATAAAAATCGCGCCAGCGACAATTTCGTCATTTGTCGCGACGATATCGGAATGGGCTGAAATTTGGCAGGTTGATTCGAAACAAAAATCGCGCCAGGGGCGATTTCGTCATTTGTCGCGACGGTGTTGGAATGGGCTGAAATTTGGCAGGTTGATTGGAAACAAAAACCGCGCCAAGGGCAATTTCGACGTCTATCCCGACGATGTCGGAATGGGCTGAAATTTGGCAAGTTGATTGGAAAAAAAATTTGCGTCGAGGGCAATTTTGTTATTTGTCGCGACGGTGTCGGATTGGGCTAAAATTTGACAGGTTGATCGGATACAAAAATCGCGCCAGGGGCAATTTCGTTATTTGCCCCGATTGTGTCAGTATTGGCTTTAATATGGCAAGTTGATTCGAACCCAAAACAGCGCCAGGGATAATTTTGTCATTTGTCGCGACTGTGTACGAATGGGCTAAAAGTTGGCAGGTTGATTTGATTCAAAAATCGTGCCGGGGGTGATTTTGTTATTTGTCGCAACGGTGTTGGAATGGGCTAAAATTTGACAGGTTGATCGGAAACAAAAATCGAGCCAGGGGCAATTTGGTCATTTTTCGTGACGGTGTCAGAATGGGCTGAAATTTACCAGGTTGATTGGAAATAAAAATCGCGACAGGGACAATTTCGTTATTTGTCGCGACGGTGTCAGAATGGGCTAAAATTAGACAGGTTGAGCGGAAAGAAAAATGCGACGGGGGTAATTTCGTCATTTTTCGCGATGGCATCAGAATGGGCTGAAATTTCGCAGGTTGATTGGAAACAAAAATTACGTCGGGGGCAGTTTTGTCATTTGTCGCGATGGTGTCTGAATGGGCTAAAATTTGACAGGTTGATCAGAACAAAAATCGAGCCAGGGGTAATTTCGTCATTTTGTACGACGGTGTCAGAATGGGCTGAAATTTGCTAGGTTGATTGGAAACAAAAATCGCGTCAGGGGCAATTTCGTCATTTGTCGCGACGGTGTTGGAATGGGCTGAAATTTGGTTGGTTGATTAGAAACAAAAATCGTGCGAAGGGAAATTTTATCTTTTGTTGTGACGGTGTGGGAATGGGCTGAAATTTGACAGGTTGATCGGAAACAAAAATCGTGCCAGGGGCAATTTTGTCAGTTGTCGCGACGGTGCCTGAATGGGCTAAAATTTGACAGGTTGATCGGAAACAAAAATCGCGCCAAGGGCAATTTCATCATTTTTTGCGATGGTGTCAGAATTGGCTGAAATTTGGCAGGTTGATTGGAAACAAAAATCGAGCCACGGGCAGTTTCGTCATTTGTCGTGACGGTGTCGGAATGGGCTGAAATTTGGCAGGTTGATCGGAAATAAAAATTGCGCCAGTGGCAATTTCGTCATTTTTCGCGACGATGTCGGAATGGGCTAAAATTTGGCAGGTTGATTGGAAACAAAAACCGCGCCAGGGGCAATTTCGACGTCTGTCCCGACGATGTCGGAATGGGCTGAAATTTGGCAGGTTGATTGGAAACAAAAACCGCGCCAGGGGCAATTTCGACGTCTGTCCCGACGATGTCGGAATGAGCTGAAATTTGGCAAGTTGATTGGAAAAAAATTCGCGCCGAGGGCAATTTTGTTATTTGTCGCGACGGTGTTGGATTGGGCTAAAATTTGACAGGTTGACCGGGAACAAAAATCGCGCCAGGGGCAATTTCGTCATTTGTCACGACTGTGTCAGTATTGGCTTAAATTTGGCAGATTGATTTGAACCAAAAACAGCGCCAGGGGTAATTTTGTCATTTGTCGCGACTGTGTACGAATGGGCTAAAAGTTGGCAGGTTGATTGGATACAAAAATCGTGCCGGGGGTGATTTTGTTATTTGTCACGACGGTGTTGGAATGGGCTAAAATTTGAAAGGTTGATCGGAAACAAAAATCGAGCCAGGGGCAATTTGGTCATTTTTCGTGACGGTGTCAGAATGGGTTGAAATTTACCAGGTTGATTGGAAACAAAAATCGCGCCAGGGGCAATTTCGTTATTAGTCGCGACGGTGTCAAAATGGGCTAAAATTAGACAGGTTGATCAGAAAGAAAAATGCGCCAGGGGAAATTTCGTCATTTTTCGCGGTGGCATCAGAATGGACCAAAATTTGGCAGGTTGATTGGAAACAAAAATTATGCCGGGGGCAATTTTGTCATTTGTCGCGATGGTGTCTGAATGGGCTAAAATTTGACAGGTTGATCAGAACAAAAATCGAGCCAGGGGCAATTTCGTCATTTTTTATGACGGTGTCAGAATGGGCTGAAATTTGCCTGGTTTATTGGAAACAAAAATCGCGCCAGGGGCAATTTCGTCATTTGTCGCGACGGTGTCGGAATGGGCTGAAATTTGGCTAGTTGATTAGAAACAAAAATCGTGCCAAGGGAAATCTTATCGTTTGTTGTGACGATATGTGAATGGGCTGAAATTTGGCAGGTTGATCGGAAACAAAAATCGCGCCAGGGGCAATTTTGTCAGTTGTTGCGACGGTGCCTGAATGGGCTAAAATTTGATAGGTTGATCGGAAACAAAAACCGAGCCAGGGGCAATTTTGTCCTTTTTCGCGACCGTGTCTGAATGGATTGAAATTTGGCAAGTTGATTGGAAACAAAAATCGCGCTAGCAGCAATTTCGTCATTTGTCGTGACGATGTCGGAATGGGCTGAAATTTGACAGGTTGGATGTAAACAAAAATCGCGCCAGGGGCAATTTCGTCATTTCTCGTGACGGTGTCGGAATACGCTGAAACTTGGCAGGTTGATTGGAAACAAACCGCGCTCAGGGCAATTTCGACATCTGTTGCGACGATGTCGAAATGGGCTGAAATTTGGCAAGTTGATTGGAAACAAAATTCGCGCCGGGGGTAATTTTGTCATTTATCGCGACGGTGTCGGAATGGGCTAAAATTTGACAGGTTGATCGGAAACAAAAATCGCGACAGGGGCAATTTCGTCATTTTTCGCGATTGTGTCAGAATGGGCTAAAATTTTGTAGGTTGATTGGAAATAAAATTCGCGTCGGGGTCGATTTTGTTATTTGTCGCAATGGTGTTGGAATGGGGCAAAAATTTGACAAGTTGATCAGAACAAAAATCGAGCCAGGGGCAATTTCGTCATTTTTTATGACGGTGTCAGAATGGGCTGAAATTTGCCTGGTTTATTGGAAACAAAAATCGCGCCAGGGGCAATTTCGTCATTTGTCGCGACGGTGTCGGAATGGGCTGAAATTTGGCTAGTTGATTAGAAACAAAAATCGTGCCAAGGGAAATCTTATCGTTTGTTGTGACGGTATGGGAATGGGCCGAAATTTGGCAGGTTGATCGGAACAAAAATCGCGCCAGGGGCAATTTTGTCAGTTGTTGCGACGGTGCCTGAATGGGCTAAAATTTAACAGGTTGATCGGAAACAAAAACCGAGCCAGGGGCAATTTTGTCCTTTTTCGCGACCGTGTCTGAATGGGTTGAAATTTGGCATGTTGATTGGAAACAAAAATCGCGCTAGCAGCAATTTCATCATTTGTCGCGACGATGTCGGAATGGGCTGAAATTTGACAGGTTGGATTAAAACAAAAATCGCGCCAGGGGCAATTTCGTCATTTGTCGTGACGGTGTCGGAATACGCTGAAATTTGGCAGGTTGATTGGAAACAAACCGCGCTCAGGGCAATTTCGACATCTGTTGCGACGATGTCGAAATGGGCTGAAATTTGGCAAGTTGATTGGAAACAAAATTCGCGCCGGTGGTAATTTTGTCATTTATCGCGACGGTGTCGGAATGGGCTAAAATTTGTCAGGTTGATCGGAAACATAAATCGCGTCAGGGTCAATTTCGTCATTTTTCGCGATTGTGTCAGAATGGGCTAAAATTTTGTAGGTTGAATGGAAACAAAATTCGCGTCGGGGTCGATTTTGTTATTTGTCGCAATGGTGTTGGAATGGGCAAAAATTTGACAAGTTGATCAGAACAAAAATCGAGCCAGGGGCAATTTCGTCATTTTTTATGACGGTGTCAGAATGGGCTGAAATTTGCCTGGTTTATTGGAAACAAAAATCGCGCCAGGGGCAATTTCGTCATTTGTCGCGACGGTGTCGGAATGGGCTGAAATTTGGCTAGTTGTTTAGAAACAAAAATCGTGCCAAGGGAAATCTTATTGTTTGTTGTGCCGGTATGGGAATGGGCTGAAATTTGGCAGGTTGATCGGAAACAAAAATCGCGCCAGGGGCAATTTTGTCAGTTGTTGCGACGGTGCCTGAATGGGCTAAAATTTGACAGGTTGATCGGAAACAAAAATCGCGTCAGGGGCAATTTTGTCAGTTGTTGCGACGGTGCCTGAATGGGCTAAAATTTGACAGGTTGATCGGAAACAAAAATCGCGTCAGGGGCAATTTTGTCAGTTGTTGCGACGGTGCCTGAATGGGCTAAAATTTGACAGGTTGATCGGAAACAAAAATCGCGTCAGGGGCAATTTTGTCAGTTGTTGCGACGGTGCCTGAATGGGCTAAAATTTGACAGGTTGATCGGAAACAAAAATCGCGTCAGGGGCAATTTTGTCAGTTGTTGCGACGGTGCCTGAATGGGCTAAAATTTGACAGGTTGATCGGAAACAAAAATCGCGTCAGGGGCAATTTTGTCAGTTGTTGCGACGGTGCCTGAATGGGCTAAAATTTGACAGGTTGATCGGAAACAAAAATCGCGTCAGGGGCAATTTTGTCAGTTGTTGCGACGGTGCCTGAATGGGCTAAAATTTGACAGGTTGATCGGAAACAAAAATCGCGTCAGGGGCAATTTTGTCAGTTGTTGCGACGGTGCCTGAATGGGCTAAAATTTGACAGGTTGATCGGAAACAAAAATCGCGTCAGGGGCAATTTTGTCAGTTGTTGCGACGGTGCCTGAATGGGCTAAAATTTGACAGGTTGATCGGAAACAAAAATCGCGTCAGGGGCAATTTTGTCAGTTGTTGCGACGGTGCCTGAATGGGCTAAAATTTGACAGGTTGATCGGAAACAAAAATCGCGTCAGGGGCAATTTTGTCAGTTGTTGCGACGGTGCCTGAATGGGCTAAAATTTGACAGGTTGATCGGAAACAAAAATCGCGTCAGGGGCAATTTTGTCAGTTGTTGCGACGGTGCCTGAATGGGCTAAAATTTGACAGGTTGATCGGAAACAAAAATCGCGTCAGGGGCAATTTTGTCAGTTGTTGCGACGGTGCCTGAATGGGCTAAAATTTGACAGGTTGATCGGAAACAAAAATCGCGTCAGGGGCAATTTTGTCAGTTGTTGCGACGGTGCCTGAATGGGCTAAAATTTGACAGGTTGATCGGAAACAAAAATCGCGTCAGGGGCAATTTTGTCAGTTGTTGCGACGGTGCCTGAATGGGCTAAAATTTGACAGGTTGATCGGAAACAAAAATCGCGTCAGGGGCAATTTTGTCAGTTGTTGCGACGGTGCCTGAATGGGCTAAAATTTGACAGGTTGATCGGAAACAAAAATCGCGTCAGGGGCAATTTTGTCAGTTGTTGCGACGGTGCCTGAATGGGCTAAAATTTGACAGGTTGATCGGAAACAAAAATCGCGTCAGGGGCAATTTTGTCAGTTGTTGCGACGGTGCCTGAATGGGCTAAAATTTGACAGGTTGATCGGAAACAAAAATCGCGTCAGGGGCAATTTTGTCAGTTGTTGCGACGGTGCCTGAATGGGCTAAAATTTGACAGGTTGATCGGAAACAAAAATCGCGCCAGGGGCAATTTCGTCATTTGTCGCGACGGTGTCGGAATGGGCTGAAATTTGGCTAGTTGATTAGAAACAAAAATCGTGCCAAGGGAAATCTTATCATTTGTTGTGACGGTATGTGAATGGGCTGAAATTTGACAGGTTGATCGGAAACAAAAATCGTGCCAGGGGCAATTTTGTCAGTTGTTGCGACGGTGCCTGAGTGGGATAAAATTGAGAGGTTGATCGGAAACAAAAACCGAGCCAGGGGCAATTTTGTCCTTTTTCGCGACCGTGTCTGAATGGATTGAAATTTGGTAAGTTGATTGGAAACAAAAATCGCGCTAGCAGCAATTTTGTCATTTGTCGCGACGATGTCGGAATGGGCTGAAATTTGACAGGTTGGATGGAAACAAAAATCGCGCCAGGGGCAATTTCGTC
>NW_019241610.1:0-1693 GCF_002742605.1 Olea europaea var. sylvestris | reverse complement strand
TCCTCCCACAGGTTGGGTAACTGAAGATGAAGCATCAGAAAACAGTAAAAAGGGAATTTAGGAGACAGGCTCAGTGCGATATGATGCACATTAACTTATCACAAAAGGATGACTCGACAGAGGACAAGCAGGAAGTAGAAATAGAGGTTGTCAAAAAGGTTATTTTTAAATGGTCAGCCATGAAATTGACTAAACATTTGAGGCCGTTGTATGTTAAAGCTCTAGTTAACGGCATACCTGTGGCAAAAGTGCTTGTCGATAATGGAGCAGCTATAAACACCATTCCATCTAGGGTGACGAGGAAATTTGCAAAGACAGAAGGGGATATGATTCCAACAGAAGTCATCCTTACAAGTTTCAATGGAGGAGCAACTGCAGCTAAGGGAGTTATGCCATTGGTCATAACTATAGGTACAACTACTAGGACCATAGTCTTCTTTGTAATAGATGGTCCTACTAGTTACAATGTGTTACTAGGAAGAGATTGGATACACGAAAGTCGCTGTATACCCTAATCGCTCCATCAATGCTTGGTTTTTTGGAATAACAAGGGTAAAGTAGAGGTGGTGCAGGCCGATCATAGGCCTTTTGTCGCAGAAGCAAACTCAGTGGAAATGTTCATGTACGAAGGAAACTATGGACCTGTCAGGGTAGTCCAAGATGGGGAAGAAACTCAGGTTGTCACATAGAGTGAAGAGCCATTTTCAGTGGATGCACTCACTGAAATGTTCAGTCAGATGAGGCCAACTATAGTGGCCCTAGAAGAGCCAGTAATTGGCAAAAGAATAATCAAGGAGTCCTGAATGAGTTCGAAGCAGCAAGAGAAAATGACCGATATTTAGGCCTTCAAAGCCAAACTAATGGCTTTCAATAAAGAATGCAAGGACAAGACGAAAGAAGAGGCAGCCCTGAAAGCGTTGAAAGACAAATTAGCAGTATTCGAATTGGAACAAAGTATTGGCCGAGAAGTCAACAAGGTGGATTGTTTAGAAGAAGAAGTGCTTACAAGGGAGCTAGACGATGAAGTAATGTAGATCATCAAGCCTGGATACGCTCAAGCACAAGACCCTCTGATTAAAGTAAATATTGGCAATGAAGGAGAAGATCGTCTAATATTCATCAGCCAGATGCTCGATCAAGAGGTTAGCGATAAATTAATCGCTTTGTTAAAGGAGTATAAAGATTGTTTTGTTTAGGAATATGAACAAATGCCTGGTTTAGATAGAGACTTGGTGGAACATAGATTACCAACTAAGCCTAATTTTAAACCTCATAGGCAACCTCCCAGACATTTTGCTCCTAATGTACTCTCTAAAATTAAGAAAGAGATAGAGCGATTATTAAAAACAGGCTTTATTAGAACAGTCAGGTATGTCGAATGGTTGTCCAATATCGTGCCAGAACTAAAAAAGAATGGTAAACTAAGGGTGTACATAGACTTTAGGAATTTAAACATAGCCACACCCAAAGATGAGTATCCAATGCCCACGGTAGATTCTTTAGTAGGCTCAACTACCAGACACGTCATGTATTCTTTCATGGATGGGTATTCAGGATACAATCAAATTTATATAGCTGAGAAAGACATACACAAAACTGCATTTAGATGCCCTGGGTCTCTAGAATGTTTTGAATGGGTAGTCATGCCTTTCGGCCTAAAAAATGCAGGAGCAACTTATCAAAGGGCAATGAA
>NW_019241609.1:0-1693 GCF_002742605.1 Olea europaea var. sylvestris | reverse complement strand
TATATATATATATATATAGAGAGAGAGAGAGAGAGAGAGTCCCTGAAGGGCTTAAGGTGCCAGAAACAAACGATATATGGCTGAGAACCATGTTCTCAATTAAATTGCAAAAATCAGTAAAACAATCAAGACGCGTGTGGTATAATCGCTTTAGCGAATATTTGTCGAATGGGGGTTATAAAAATGACGATATCTACCCATGTATTTTCATAAAGAGAACAAATATTGGATTTGCAATTGTGGCAGTTTATGTCGATAATTTAAAATTTAATCGGAACTTCTGAAGAGCTCAAAAACACTACTGATTATTTGAAAAATGAATTTGAGATAAAAGATTTCGAAAAAACTAAATTTTGTCTTGGATTGTAGATTGAACATTTTGCAGATGAATTATTTGTTCACCAATAAAACGTTTTTACATGGATAATGTACATCCATTGGCATCACCTATGGTTGTTTGATCAATAGTGAAAAAGATCTATTTTGTCCACTTGAAGATGGAGAAAAAGTTTTTAGTCTTGAAGTACCATATCTTAGTGCAATTGGAACATTAACTTATCTTACAAATTACACTCGACCAAACATAGCTTTTTCTGTAAATCTCATTCTAAGATATAGCTCTATACCAACTCAAAGATATTGGAATAGTGTTAAATATATTTTTCGTTACTTTAAAGGTACCATTGATTTGAGATTATTTTATTCTCAAAAGGCGAGATCTGCTTTATTGGGATGTGCAGATACATGCTATCTATTTGACCTACATAAAACTAAATCACAAACAGGTTATGCATTTGTACATGGAGGAACAACTATATCATGGAGATCTGTGAGGCAATCATTGACAGCCACATCCTCAAATCATTCTTAAATTATTGCAATCCATGAAGCAGGCCGAGAATGTGTGTGGATGAAAAATATGATCCATCATATCCAAGTATCATGCGGATTAACTTCAACAATGGATAGTTCAACAATTTTATATGAAGATAATGCGGCTTGTGTTGCACAACTCAGAGGAGTCTATATCAAAGGTAACATAATGAAGCATATTTCTCCAAAATTCTTTTATACACATGAGTTTCAAAAGAATGGTGATATCAACATCCAACAAATTCGCTCAAGTGACAATGTAACTGATTTATTCACAAAAGCATTGCCAATATCTACATTCAAGAAATTAGTTCAAAAGATTGAAATGCGTCAACTCAAAGATTTTAAGTGATCAACGTTAAGGGAGTAGCTGTACTCTTTTTCTTTCGCTTAGGTTTTGTCCCACTGAATTTTTTCTAGCAAGGTTTTAATGGGCAGCATTTATTTTTAGTACTCCAAAATAACTGTACTCTGTTTTCTTTTTTTGATTTTTTCCCATTTGATTTTTATCAAGATTTTAACGAGGCAGTTATTGTACAAAGAATCATCAAAGGGGGTGTGTTTTAAAATAATGAGATAATTATTGATGATTATTTAGTATTATCATGATACATGGATAGGTTTTATCTAATTTAGAAGATCTATTTTATTACAATTGTAACTCTTATTTTGGATCCTATAAATATAGAACATTGGTTCATAATAATACACAATTGAGTTTTAACTCTTTATTTCTTCTCTTATTTCCTCTCTTGCCTTTAGTTTTATAACAATATCACCAATATTCCATAATAATGATAAATAATTTTTTTTTTTTTTT
>NW_019241608.1:0-1693 GCF_002742605.1 Olea europaea var. sylvestris | reverse complement strand
CCCGTTTATGATGCTGAAAATGAAAAGTACAACCCGCAATTAGAGGTTCAGAAGGAGTTTAAAAACATTGAGAAGTTTAAGCAAACTGTTAGAAATGATGGGGTTGCAACTAGGCACAATTTTAGATTCAGGCCGAATGATGATGAGAGGGCACAAGCTATATGAAAAAAGACAATTGTAAATTCAGGATTTGGGCATCATTGAGTAAGGCAATTGGTTGTGTGCAAATAAAAACTAAGAATTCAAGGCATACATGTACAAGGGATGGAACAAATAGACATTGTACTGCTAGGTATATAGTTAAGAGGTATTTAGAGACTTTCAAAGTTGATCCTGATTGGAAGACTAGATTGATTAAGAAGGCCGTGAAGGATGATTTAAAGTTGACAATCAGCGACGTTACTGCCTGGAGGGCTAGAAGATATGCTACGATATTAATAAAGGGTTCTAATGAGCACCAATTTGGCTTGCTTAGGTCTTTTGCCGCTAAAATTTTGAGAACCAATCCCGGTTCCATTTGTATGATTGCCATAAATTCTAAAAAATTTCAAGGCGTATATGTATGTTTAGAAGCTTGCAAGCGAGGGTTCATGGAAGGTTGTAGGCAGCTTTTAGGATTAGAAGGGTGTTTCTTGAAAGGGACTTTTGGAGGTCAAATGCTCGTGGTAGTGGCATTAGATGCCAACGATTGTATTTATCCAGTGGCATATGCTATAGTGGTGAGAGAGAATGTGACTACTTGGGGATGGTTCATACAACATTTGGGTGAAGATTTGAAGATTATGAATAGCGATGAGTGGATTTTTATGTCTGATAGGCAAAAAAAGGTTTACAAAATGTGAGAGATAACTTATATCCACAGGCTGAACATAGATTTTGTGTCAGACATATGTACACCAATTTCTTTAGAGCTGATTTTAAAGGTCTGACTCTGAATGGGTACTTATGGAGGGTTGCAAAGTCAACGACAATTCCTGGTTGGAAGTTCTGGGTAGATGAAATTGAGAAGGTGAGTAAGGCTACACATGGTTGGTTAATGAAGAGGCACCCAAGTGAGTGGAGTAAAGCATACTTTCTGACAAAGGTGAAGGGTGATATAGTTGTGAATAATCTTTGTGAAGTATTCGACAATGTCGTGTTGGAAGATAGGGAGAAGTCCATATTGACTACGTTAATTGATATACATATAAGCTCCATGAAAAGGATACAATCAAGGAGGGATAAAATGAGCAAAGTAACAAGCCCTTTGTGTCCTAAAATACAACAAAAACTAATGAAGAGCAGTGAAATAGCTGAGGGGTTGGAGGTGGACTGGTCAGGGGGCACGGTCTTACGTGAAGTGTTTGAGTGGAGAATACGTTGTTGATATGCCAAACAGGACGTGTGTATGCAGGAGATAGGATTTGATAGGGATTCCTTGTGCTCATGTAGTTGCCGCTATTCTAGACAAATATGATGAGCCTAGAAAGTATGTCTATGACTGCTATAGAGTTAATACATGCCTCAGTTGCTATGAGAATATTATTTATCCTATAAAATGGCTCAAAGTTGTGGCCTTTAGTTGATGCCCCACCAATCACAGCTCCTAGTTGGTTTATGTCCAAAAAGGGGAGAAAACAAAAGAAGAGAACGAGACAACAAGAAGAAGACATCATCACCCATTCAGGCTCAAAGGCAAAAATGAAAAAACGGG
>NW_019241607.1:0-1693 GCF_002742605.1 Olea europaea var. sylvestris | reverse complement strand
GAGCGTAACTTTTGCACACGGTGTTCGTTTTGCGCCCATAAGTACTTTTTGAAAATGTAGCGACCGTTTTGGATTGAACTCACCACTTCGTCGTCACGAATGAGGGATTTCGGACATTTTTCAAAGGAATGAGCACTGGCATATTTGGATCGCTTGGATTGTCAGCGTACGAAGAATTGAGGGTAACTTTTGCACACGTGTCCGTTTTGGGCCCATAAGTACATTTTGGAAATGTAGCGACCGTTTTGGATTGAACTCACCACTTCTTCATGACGTATGAGGGATTTCGGCCATTTTTCGAAGGAATGCGCACTTGTATATTTAGAACGCTTGGATTATCGGCTTACGAAGAATTGAGCATAACCTTTGCACACGGTGTTCGTTTTAGGCCCATAAGAACTTTTTGAAAATGTAGCGACCGTTTTGGATTGAACTCACCACTTCGTCGTGACGTATGAGGGATTTTGGCCATTTTTCGAAAGAATGAGCACTTGCATATTTGGATCGCTTGGATTGTCGGCGTACGAAGAATTGAGCGTAACTTTTGCACACATGTCCATTTTGGGCCCAAAAGTACATTTTGGAAAATGTAGCGACCGCTTTGGATTGAACACACAACTTCATCGTGACGTACGAGGAATTTTGGCCATTTTTCAAATGAATGAGCACTTGCATATTTAGAACGCTTGGAGAGTACGCGGACGAAGAATTGAGCGTAACTTTTGAACACGGTGTCCGTTTTGGGCCCATAAGAACTTTTTGGAAATGTAGCGACCGTTTTGAATTGGACTCACCACTTCTTCGTGACGTATGAGGGATTTCGACCATTTTTCGAAAGAATGTGCACTTGCATAATTGGAACGCTTGGATTGTCGGCTTACAAAGAATTGAACGTAACCTCTGCACAAGGTGTCCGTTTTGGGCCCATAAGAACTTCTTTGAAATGTAGCGACCTTTTTGGATTGAACTCACCACTTCGTCGTGACGTACGAGGGATTTTGGTGATTTTTCGAAAGAATGAGCACTTGCATATTTAGAACGCTTGGAGAGTCGGCGGACGATGAATTGAGCGTAACTTTTGCACACGGTGTCCGTTTTGAGCCCATAAGTACTTTTTGGAAATGTAGCGACCGTTTTGGATTGAACTCACCACTTCATCGTAACGTATGAGGGATTTCGACCATTTTTCAAAGGAATGAGCACTGGCATATTTGGATCGCTTGGATTGTCAGCGTACGAAGAATTGAGCGTAACTTTTGCTTACGTGTCCGTTTTAGGCCCGTAGGTACATTTTGGAAATGTAGCGATCGTTATGGATTGAACACACAACTTTTTCGTGACGTACGAGGGATTTTGGCCATTTTTCAAATGAATGAGCACTTGCATATTTAGAACGCTTGGAGAGTCGACGGACGAAGAATTGAGCGTAACTTTTGCACACGATGTCCATTTTGGGCCCATAAGAACTTTTTCGAGATGTAGCGACCGTTTTGGATTGAACTCACCACTTCTTCGTGACGTATGAGGGATTTCGGCCATTTTTCGAAAGAATGCGCACTTGTATATTTGGAACGCTTGGATTATCGGCTTATGAAGAATTGAGCGTAACCTCTGCACACGGTGTCCGTTTTGGGCCCATAAGAACTTTTTGGAAATGTAGCGACCGTTTTGGATTGAACTCACCACTTCATCG
>NW_019241606.1:0-1693 GCF_002742605.1 Olea europaea var. sylvestris | reverse complement strand
CACAACTTCGTCGTGACGTTCGTGGGATTTTTGCCATTTTTCGAAAGAATGAGCACTCGCATATTTGGAACGCTTGGATTGTCAGCGTACGAAGAATTTAGCCTAACTTTTGCACACGATGTCCGTTTTGGGACCATAAGTTCTTTTAGGAAATGTAGCGACCGTTTTGGATTGAACTCACAACTTCGTCGTGACGTACGTGGGATTTTTGCCATTTTTCGAAAGAATGAGCACTTGCATATGTGGAACGCTTGGATTGTCCGCGTACGAAGAATTTAGCCTAACTTTTGCACACGATGTCCGTTTTGGGCCCATAAGTTCTTTTAGGAAATGTAGCGACCATTTTGGATTGAACTCACAACTTCGTCGTGACGTAAGAAGGATTTCAGCCATTTTTCGAAAGAATGAGCACTTGCATATGTGGAACGCTTGGATTGTCCGCGTACGAAGAATTTAGCCTAACTTTTGCACACGATGTCCGTTTTGGGCCCATAAGTTCTTTTAGGAAATGTAGCGACCATTTTGGATTGAACTCACAACTTCGTCGTGACGTAAGAAGGATTTCAGCCATTTTTCGAAAGAATGAGCACTTGCATATGTGGAACGCTTGGATTGTCCGCGTACGAAGAATTTAGCCTAACTTTTGCACACGATGTCCGTTTTGGGCCCATAAGTTCTTTTAGGAAATGTAGCGACCGTTTTGGATAGATCACACCACTTCGTCGTGACATAAGAGGGATTTCGGCCATTTTTCGAAAGAATGAGCACTTGCATATGTGGAACGCTTGGATTGTCCGCGTACGAAGAATTTAGCCTAACTTTTGCACACGATGTCCATTTTGGGCCCATAAGTACTTTTTGGAAATGTATCGACCGTTTTGGATTGAAGTCACAACTTCATCGTGACATACGTGGGATTTTTGCAATTTTTCGAAAGAATGAGCGCTTGTATATTTATAACGCTTGGAGAGTCGGCGGACGAAGAATTGAGCGTAACTTTTGCACACGGTGTCCGTTTTGGGCCCATAAGTACTTTTAGGAAATGTAGCGACCGTTTTGGATAGATCACACCACTTCGTCGTGACATAAGAGGGATTTCGGCCATTTTTCGAAAGAATGAGCACTTGCATATGTGGAACGCTTGGATTGTCCGCGTACGAAGAATTTAGCCTAACTTTTGCACACGATGTCCGTTTGGGCCCATAAGTACTTTTAGGAAATGTAGCGACCGTTTTGGATAGATCACACCACTTCGTCGTGACATAAGAGGGATTTCGGCCATTTTTCGAAAGAATGAGCACTTGCATATGTGGAACGCTTGGATTGTCCGCGTACGAAGAATTTAGCCTAACTTTTGCACACGATGTCCGTTTGGGCCCATAAGTACTTTTAGGAAATGTAGCGACCGTTTTGGATAGATCACACCACTTCGTCGTGACATAAGAGGGATTTCGGCCATTTTTCGAAAGAATGAGCACTTGCATATGTGGAACGCTTGGATTGTCCGCGTACGAAGAATTTAGCCTAACTTTTGCACACGATGTCCGTTTTGGGCCCATAAGTACTTTTTGGAAATGTATCGACCGTTTTGGATTGAAGTCACAACTTCATCGTGACGTACGTGGGATTTTTGCAATTTTTCGAAAGAATGAGCGCTTGTATATTTATAACGCTTGGAGAGTCGGCGGACGAA
>NW_019241605.1:0-1693 GCF_002742605.1 Olea europaea var. sylvestris | reverse complement strand
GGATCTATTCATTAGGAGTTTAAAGCAATTTTTATGGAACTCAGCGGTGGATGGAGAATTCGTCGGTTGGGGGTGGGAGCCTAGAGGGATAGCGAAAGATTGAAGTTGTTGAAGACTAAGTTTCAATAAATAAATGTGTCCCCTCTCATAGAGCTCTTCAAACTCATAATAAAAATTGAATCAGAAGTTATGGGAGGGGGCTTGTTTAAAGACTGAATTGAAATAAATAAATAAATAAACGTGTCCTCCTCTAACTAGCGGCTCAAAATAAGAAAACTAAGGTTACAGGCGAAAGGTTTTTAGGATGAAAATCTGCACCTTTCAGGGGCTACAAGCATTTCCTTTGCTAGTTTAGGTAGTTTTAACTGTCCTAGGGATATGTACTTCCAGGATCACGTTGGATTTGGGGATTTTTGCTTCTGGGATTAAATGACAACCGCTGAAAAAGATCTAATTAGAGAAGAGTGCTTAAATGAAAGAAAAGGAGTCTTGAGAAGGTTACTCTGTTATTTTTATGTTGGGAGGTAAAAATGCTATTTATGCTCCTTTTCTGCAACATTCCCAGTGAGATCCCGTGGAACTTATTTGTTTCTTCCTGAGGGAGGTAGCATGATTATGATATGATTCTTTATAAGGAATTTTTGGTAATCTACAGTGTAATACAACATAAATCTGAAGAAAGTATAATTGATATTAAGTACGTCTTGAACATTAATAAAATCAAACAGAACACGTCAGTGTAATTACAGCCATGATCAAATCGAGAAAATTATGGAAACCCAACACCAAAATGAGCTGAAAGAGATAAAGTTCTAAGCTCACACAAAACATCTAGGCAAAGGCGACGGTAGGAGAAAAAAACATCATAAAAATGACCAACGAAGGTGTATATAACAGTGCTGCTGCATTTTTTTTGGGTCGATGTTGATTCACATATGGACCACCATTAGGTCCTCTCCCCGACCGTTCCTTTTTTGTCCAAATTGTTTCATTTTCTGCTACAAATGCTTTATCATGAGCATTTGCATCATAATCCACTTTTCTGCTTGTGCCTGCATATCAAACATTAAACTGAATTTAAATTTTAAATGGAACCGAATCTCAATATAAAACAGACGGTCAATGATTAATTTATTTCTCACTGTGATTTTCTTGCTCCAATTTCTGGGGATTTGCTTGAACCAAGCTTGGTAGGAGTATTTGAGCATATAACAGGATGAGAATCCATGCAAGATAACTCTTTTTCATGTTTATGGGTTTCTATGAGAGCAGGAGGAAAATTATGAGTACAAGGCTTGAAGTTTGTTGAAGGATGAGGAGTGTTATATAGGGTCTGCAACCCTTCCTTTCTTGTGGGAACTAAAATCTAAATAGTAACAGAAAGCTTAAATCTGTTGAAAGATCAGCTTGATGAAATCAAATTTTAAAGTGCTCTAGAGAATATTAAAGATGAAAAATTGCTAAAATCTTATTTGTTAAGACAGTCTAATCATGTCATAGCATACCAAATATACATAAATGAATAAATTTGTCCCTTCTCTAATATCTTAAACTTCGTAAATAAGGCATTTTAGCGTGATACTGTAATCATTGAGTACTGTTAAGTCTTGCTGCCATACATTTTATTTATGATTTTGTACATGTGTTTAGGGTTTGAAACATGAATTCAGTCTACACGTAAAGGATTGTATTG
>NW_019241604.1:0-1693 GCF_002742605.1 Olea europaea var. sylvestris | reverse complement strand
GGGAGGTCAAATGGAACAAGTTTCATGTTGGGGTCGAAGGCCGAAGGAACTTGGATCAACGAGATAAAAGCAGACGAAGGCGGGACGGAGTTGGTCTATGCGACCGCAAGCTCAACGGCCTATGCGGCTGCATAGAAGGCCACCGAAACTTCATTGGACAAATTGGAGTGATCTATGCGACCATATAGAAATGATCTATGCGGCCGCATAGATCAAAAAGCGGGAAAAATTCGTTTTTTTTTTCATTTTTGCCGAATCTTCTAATGTTGGTAGAACTCTTGTGAAATCAAAATATTACCATATTTTGATTAATTTAGACGTTTTTTTTGCCATAGTATAAATAGGAAACTCTTTTCATTATGAAAAATTTTTTTGCTGAAATTAATACAGAGAGAGAAATTTCCTTTCAATCAATTGTTCTTCATTGGACAAACTTAGAACTTATCAAGAATCGATTTCTTGTGGCGTTCTTGACGTCGGATTGTGGGTTTCATTGATTGTAATCAAGGGGTTTTAGATTCTTCACTAATCTAACATTTCGTGGTTCGATTATTGGGGTTCAAGATCCAAAACCGGATTAGTATTGGCGTTCTTGGGTTCCGCATCAATCTAGTTATGGGTTTCGTAGTTTCCATTGCTACGGGGTTCACATCATTTTCCATCCAATTGACACTTGACAACAATGCAAGTGTCAAACAATGTGTCAAAAATCAGTGTACAAAAAGTAAAGTTCAATCAGTAAGAACCTTGCTACATGTACACAATGAGTACACACTTAAGTTTACACTTTACCACGTGACATTACCCTGTTGGATAGTTTAAATTTCAACTAGTTTTTCTATCCAATTAAGACTTGACAACAATGCAAGTGTCAAACAACGTGTCAAAAATCAGTGTACAAATAGTAAAGTTCAATAAGTAAGAACCTTTCTACATGTACACTATGGTCCACAATTTAGTTTACACTTTACCACGTGACATTACCCTGTTTGACAGTTTAAATTTCAAACAGTTTTTCCATGCAATTGACACTTGACAACAATGCAAGTGTCAAACAACGTCTCAAAAATCAGTGTACAAATAGTAAAGTTCAATAAGTAAGAACCTTTCTACATGTACATTAGGGTGCACACTTTAGTTTACACTTTGCCACGTGACATTACCCTGTTGGATAGTTTAAATTTCAACTAGTTTTTCTATCCAATTAAGACTTGACAACAATGCAAGTGTCAAACAACGTCTCAAAAATCAGTGTACAAATAGTAAAGTTCAATAAGTAAGAACCTTTCTACATGTACATTAGGGTGCACACTTTAGTTTACACTTTGCCACGTGACATTACCCTGTTGGATAGTTTAAATTTCAACTAGTTTTTCTATCCAATTAAGACTTGACAACAATGCAAGTGTCAAACAACGTCTCAAAAATCAGTGTACAAATAGTAAAGTTCAATAAGTAAGAACCTTTCTACATGTACATTAGGGTGCACACTTTAGTTTACACTTTGCCACGTGACATTACCATGTTGGATAGTTTAAATTTCAACCAGTTTTTCTATCCAATTGAGACCCGATAACTATGCAAATTGCAAGCAACTTGTCAAAAATTAGTATACAAATAGCAAAGTTCAATAGGTAAGAACCTTTCTACATGTACATTAGGGTGCACACTTTAGTTTACACTTTTCCATGTG
>NW_019241603.1:1441-1694 GCF_002742605.1 Olea europaea var. sylvestris | reverse complement strand
AAAAATGGTTGAACTCCCCCATACGTCACGACGAAGTGGTGAGTTCAATCCAAAATGGTCGCTACATTTCCAAAAAGTTCTTACGGGCCCAAAATGGACAACGTGTGCAAAAGTTACGCTCAATTCTTCGTCCGCCGACTCTCCAAGCGTTCTCAATATGCAAGTGCTTATTCTTTCAAAAAATGGCCAAAATCCCTCGTACGTCATGATGAAGTGGTGAGTTCAATCCAAAACGGTCGCTACATTTCCAAAA
>NW_019241603.1:0-1417 GCF_002742605.1 Olea europaea var. sylvestris | reverse complement strand
ACATTTCCAAAAAGTACTTATGGGCCCAAAACGGACACCGTGTGCAAAAGTTACACTCAATTCTTCGTACGCCGACAATCCTAGCGTTCCAAATATGCAAGTGCTCATTCTTTCGAAAAATGGTTGAACTCCCCCGTACGTCACGATGAAGTGGTGAGTTCAATCCAAAACGGTCGCTACATTTCCAAAAATTTCTTATGGGCCCAAAACGGACACCGTGTGCAAAAGTTACAATCAATTATTCGTTCGTCGGCTCTCCAAGCGTTCTAAATATGCAAGTAATTATTCTTTCGAAAAAAAGCCAAAATCCCTCGTACGTCACGACGAAGGGGTGAGTTCAATCCAAAACGGTCGATACATTTCCAAAAAGTACTTATGGGCCCAAAATGGACACCGTGTGCAAAAGTTACGCTCAATTCTTCGTCCACCGACTCTCCAAGCGTTCTCAATATACAAGCACTCATTCCTTCGAAAAATGGTTGAACTCCCCCGTACGTCACGACGAAGTGGTGAGTTCAATCCAAAACGGTCACTACATTTCCAAAAATTTCTTATGGGCCCAAAACGGACACCGTGTGCAAACGTTACAATCAATTATTCGTTCCCCGGCTCTCCAAGCATTCTAAATATGCAAGTGCTTATTCTTTCGAAAAATGGCCAAAATCCCTCGTACGTCACGACGAAGTGGTGAGTTCAATCCAAAACGGTCGCTACACTTCCAAAATGTTCTTATGGGCCCAAAACGGACACCGTGTGCAAAAGTTACGCTCAATTCTTCGTCCGCCGACTCTCCAAGCGTCCTCAATATACAAGCGCTCATTCTTTCGAAAAATGGCCAAAATCACTCATACGTCACGATGAAGTGGTGAGTTCAATCCAAAACGTTCGCTACATTTCCAAAAAGTACTTATGGGCCCAAAACGGACACCGAGTGCAAAAGTTACGCTCAATTCTTCGTACGCCGACAATCCAAGCGTTCAAGATATGCAAGAGCTCATTCTTTCGAAAAATGGTTGAACTCCCCCATACGTCACGACGAAGTTGTGAGTTCAATCCAAAACGGTCGCTACATTTCCAAAAAGTTCTTATGGGCCCAAAACGGACACCGTGTGCAAAAGTTACGCTCAATTCTTCTTCCGCCGACCCTCCAACCGTTCTAAATACGCAACGGCTCATTCTTTCGAAAAATGGCCAAAATCCCTCGTACGTCACGACGAAGTGGTGAGTTCAATCCAAAACGGTCACTACATTTCCAAAATGTTCTTATGGGCCCAAAACGGACACCGTGTGCAAAAGTTACGCTCAATTCTTCGACCGTCGACTCTCCAAGCGTCCTCAATATACAAACGCTCATTCCTTCGAAAAATGGCCAAAATCACTCGTACGTCACGACGAAGTGGTGAGTTCAATCCAAAAC
>NW_019241602.1:0-1694 GCF_002742605.1 Olea europaea var. sylvestris | reverse complement strand
CCTGATAGGGTGGTTGAGATGCACACTCTTGGGCCTAAATCATTGAGAAACATTTGATTTTCTCCCAGCTTCAATTGGAGAAATATATGTCTCCAACCTATCTGAGTAGTGTCCTTCAATGGATCAGTGACCGATGGAGTGGGATGGATCTTGTACTGTCAAATTCAGATCATTCGCTAGAATATGCATAGGAATAATTGGGGATTGTCAATGTTCATCTGTTACCTCTAGTGTAGATTTGATTGACATATGGGTATTGAAGAGTTTGGGTGTTCGAAAATCATGGTCAAAGTTGATCTCTATCAATATCCCAACGCTGGGGAGGTGGAATTCCTGCTATTTCCAGCTGATAAGCTGCTGCGAGAAATTTTTTATATTCCTTGAGAACAAGATGACATACATTATTGATCATAAAAGAGAAGAAACGAAGACTCAATACTTTAGGGGATGGGATTTATTTTTGAATTAGCTGTGCTTACTACGTATTTTTATCGCCCTTAAAAGATATTGTGACTGGAGCTAATACTAGATCAATGGAAGACCATTTTTCTTCCTAACATTTGAAGTGTATTTTGTACATTTATCTAGACCATTAAATTGGAGTATTTCTTAGTGATTTAAATGAGTTATAATTTAATTATGTGTTAATTATGTTTGCTAGGTTGAACTCAGTTCAAATTGGTGGAATTGGAAGAAAATTTAAATATGATTGAAGATCACATATGATCAATTGGATGCATTTTGAAGGTCAAAGGAGTGAAATATAGTTGAAGTCAAATCAATTTCATCAATTTCCAGTTGAAAAATCTTTGTTCTAAATTTTTAGCCTCAACTTGAGATCCATTTTTCGGATAGCAAACATTCGAATTGGAAAAATTTTTATTTTTTTAAAGAATTGTAAACTTTTGAGTTAGCTTTTCCACGAATTTTGAACATCTCAATTGGATATCATGATAGAAAGTTATAATCAAAATATTGAAAGCTACTCAGGGGTGACACTACGCAAACCGGCGCAGGCGGGTGACAATTCTGTGCGCGCGCAAGACACCAAAAATTTGACCCAAGAGCCATTTGGATCATTGGTGCGCATGAGGTGGTTATGCTTGTGTGCCCACAGGTTTTTTCGCAGACGAATTAGTAGTTTTCTTTCACGATTCAAACTCTTTTGGAACCCAAATTGGAAATCGATTTTAACCTATTTCCTGGCTCTTATAAATAGAGAACAATAGTTACACATTGGAAAACCCCTCTATTGCCTCTTGATACACAATAGTATCATCAAATTCATCAAGAAAAATTGTCAATGATGATTACGCCCAAAGTATAACGCGGTAGTTATAGTATGGCTTTGGGGTGTCGTATCACAGGGAGATGGGAAATTTGTTAAAGGATCAAAAGCTTAGAGTTTTCTTCGTGCTTTGTGTAAGAAATTTATCAGTTTGAATGAAATGTAACTATCAATTATTGATGTAACGAAATTTGAATCAATGTGTGAAATAATGAAGCGCAAGGAATTCCCTAGATTGGTTCGAATTAATCAATGTAAAAAAAAAAAAAAAAACTCATTTAAATCACTTTGAAAAATGACAAAATACCTCAAGTATAATGCAATAATCAAATCATCAATAAAATTGTATGAAATTGAAATTCAACAAATAGTTAATTTCACAATAAACAAAACATGATTGAATCTA
>NW_019241601.1:0-1694 GCF_002742605.1 Olea europaea var. sylvestris | reverse complement strand
TGGATTGTTGAACTTATATGATCCCCAAGAAGAGCCACTTGATTCACCTTCGTAATGCACTAGCCCATCGTCATGTGACGAAATATCAGACCACTTGAAATGCCTACAGTCACGAGTATAGTAATGGAACAACCATCCTTTGTTTTCACTATTTTTTTCCACCTCTATCCACTTCACAAACCCCTTGCCACATTTCGGGTATCTTCTCTTTCTCGAACATTCCGAGAACGAATGACCCGACATTCTGCAGCTATGGCATATACCTCTGTTCCTTTTGTCATGGAGCAAACTCTAGCATACAGTGCAATTCAAGAAGCCCAAAGTCAGAATTCGATCTCCATAAAATAGAGTGCAAGTGCAATTGAACACGAAATAATGACTTCCCTATACACATTATTTTCAATCAAATCAGTTGTCTTCAGATTCTATGAGCATTGAAAAAACTACATGCAGAATATATATCAACAATTGAATAAACTAGAAATAAGAAGGCAATATAGAAATTGGTAGACAAAATGCAAATCATTTCAAGAGAAGTTAATGAGAGAGACCGTAGCACTTGTTCTTGATTAAGGCAAAAAATGCATACAAAATATATATCAACACTACAAAATAGTGATCTTTGTTTCAAGGAAAGGAAAGTGAGATTATATATGATATTATTGACTGAAAGTGTGTTCAAAGTATATAGTAGCTTATATTCATGATAGTTATTGATCATCGAAAAGATGTTTGGAAATTTCACATACCGTACAATTGATTTCGAGAATTCCAGACGCCGACGATTTAAATAAGTTGAGGCTGTAGCATCGACGGTTTGCAAAGACGGCAGCATCAGTGGGTTGTAAACTTTTAGACAGTAGCACCGACGGGCGTGGGAATTTTCATATGGCAACATCGGATAGTGAGAGAGACGATAGTGATAAATATGAGTGGTTTGGATGAGTGGTTGGGTGGATAATAAATGATGGGAGAGAGAGATATTCTGAGTGGTTGGGTGGATAATAAATTATGGGAGAGAAAGATAGAGTCTGACCCGTATTTTTCAATTCAAAATATCGCCACGTGTTAATGCTGTAAAAAAATTCTGGCATGACTGATGTATAAATATAATTTTCCTTTTTTAAATAGGTACAGTAAGATAGCATGTAGATATATGTTGTCAAAAACACAAAAATGACAATGTGCATAAACTGTTGTAAAAAAAGAAAAGACAACATGTAGATGAATGTTATCAAAAACATTTTTTAATAAATATGACAAGATATACAAACTATTGTAATAAATGATAACGAACATTTGAACGTTGTGCAATGATTACACGTATTTTTGTATCGCTACTTGCCAATGTGTGCTGTTAAAACCCATATGTACATTGCTAAATAAGTAATAACAACACCTTTTTTTTTAATCTTTCGTGACAAATATCAACACTTGCCGAAGTCGTCTACTTTTCGACAACATCGAAGGACGCAACATACAGATGCAAGTTTCAAAAACCCTATTTGCAGTGTATTCCTCCTATTGACAAAAGTCAATTTTATCTAGTGATGATAAAATATGTACTTATCATAAGAAAACATTGCAACATTTTTTATAATACAATGTAACACTAAGTTCTCGAAAATAAAGTATAAAAGATGAAAATATTGAATAAATAGTGGAGAGACACTGAAGAGATTTGCTTAGACGAT
>NW_019241600.1:0-1694 GCF_002742605.1 Olea europaea var. sylvestris | reverse complement strand
GTAGGGACGTTTTCCACAAAAACATCGAAAGGTAGGGACGTTTTGTGCTAATTACCCATTTAGATAATTGTGAGTTTCATTAACAATTTGTTACTTAATTTAATTGTTTTTATTATGTAGGTTAAAACCCGAGAGTGAATGACGATTTGAAGGAATTTAGGCGAGAAAAGATACAAAATAAAAAGGAAAACGAAGAAGAGGCTTGAAGACGCTGCGAAAGAAGATATATATATATATATAAAACAGAAAAATGGGCGCCACAACCCTAGTGATGGCAATGGCCCGAGCCTTAATCCACGAGCTCATGGCTCGTGAAAAATGAGCTCGGCTCGGCCCACGAGCTCGTTGAACCAAGCCGAGCCCACGAGCCGCTCGCGATCTTGTGTTTTTTTTTTAATTTTTTTTTTTGCACATTTTTTTGTAAAAATTTCATATTTTTGGACGAGACCACAAAAATGGCTCGTGGGCTCGATCAGCCGAGCAGGCTCGTTTTGTGGGATCGAGCCCCCTGCTCGGCTCGGGCTGGGGCTCGTCATGTCGCCCACGAGCCGGGTTTAACGAGCCAAGCAGCCGAGTCGACGAGTCGCTCGGCCCGTTTGACATCCCTACACAGCCCCAGCCAAAGAAGGAAGCAGAATCTGTGGTGCCTAGGTGTCACTCGGGCCTTTTTGCTAATTTTTTAAATTCCTAGGGACTAAGGCTGCAAATTTCCCTAGGTTTTAATTTAAAACCACCCCATTGCTAATTTGAAAGGGATCGATTCCAGTTTGGGGCAGCCGGTTTCCTCTTTCTTTTTCTTTTCTTTTGCTTTTCTTTTTCCTTTTTCCTTTTACCTATATTTTCTTGGATATTTTGGGGAAAGATTGGAGCTTAGTGATGGTGAAATAGCTTGGAAAAGAAAACCCATTGATAATGAAGAATTTTCAACCATTTCTCTCTTTATCAATAAGTTTTTCTTTTCATATTTTCCATCAATGTTTTGTAAGAAATTGTTAGTTATTTGTGAATATTTTATGGGTAACTAAACATATTTGTGATTGGGGGTGCTTTAAATCCGAGTTATGATTGTTAATTAATTTGTGCCTTATAGTTCTCTTGATTGATGTGTTTAATCCTTGTGTTAAATGTTAATGTTGTTCTTCTTGATTGTTTAGGTGTACAACTAAATGATTGGGTTGTTTCAATGGATGCTACCTTGGGATTTATACTACGTAATAGCTATTTATTCTAAAACCTTGTAGCAATTACATTTCGATAGATTATGAAGAATTTTCAATTGAATGTATGTGGATTAAGACTTAAGTGAGTAAACCGAGCTTGTGAGTTTGCCCTTAATTCAATTCATTTCTTTTGTCGTAATCTGTTTGTTAAATTAAATTTAGAGATCTTGTTCTAGGTAGTTTAATAAATAGGGTTGAGTAAAGAGCTAGTTTTATTCAGGGGAAATACATCCAAATAGCCTAAATAAAAGGAAGGTTTTTGAAATTAGACTAAGAAATAAAAACATTTGAAAAATATCCTTCAAACAATCATCTTTCCAATAATACCCCTTATAGAGAAATTGCAACCAAAGTCACTGCAATGTATAAAAACCTTCAAATAGGTCCTCAAAAAAATATAGACCAAAAATCATTAATTAATTTAAACCCAAATATTATAGAAAATTTTATTGACCTAAAAAATGCAACAGAAAG
>NW_019241599.1:1425-1694 GCF_002742605.1 Olea europaea var. sylvestris | reverse complement strand
CTCGACTGTGTCGAAATGGGCTCAAATTCGACAAGTTGTTCGGGAAAAAAAACGGCGCCTGGGGCAATTTCGTCATTTTTCTCAACTGTGTCGGAATTTGCTGAAATATGGCAGTTTGATCTGAAATAAAAATCGCTCCGGGGGCAATTTCGTCATTTTTCTCGACTGTGTCAGAATGGGATTAAATTTGACAGGTTTATCGGGAATAAAAACCGCGCCGGGTGTGATTTCGTCATTTTTCGCGACTGTGTCGGAATTGGCTAAAATTT
>NW_019241599.1:0-1349 GCF_002742605.1 Olea europaea var. sylvestris | reverse complement strand
TTCGTCATTTTTCTCGACTGTGTCGGAATGGGCTCAAATTTGACAGGTTGATCGGGAAAAAAAATTGCGCCGGGTATAATTTCGTCATTTTTTGCGACTGCGTCGGAGTTGGCTAAAATTTGACTGGTTGATCGAAAACAAAAATCGCGCCGGGGGCAATTTCGTCATTTTTCTCGACTGTGTCGGAATTGGCTGAAATATAGCAGTTTGATATGAAATAAAAATCGCACCGGGGGCAATTTCGTCATTTTTCGCGACTGTGTCGGAATTGGCTAAAATTCGACTGGTTGATCGGAAACAAAAATCGCGTCAGGGGGAATTTCGTCATTTTTCTCGACTGTGTTGGAATTGGCTGAAATTTGGCAGTTTGATCGAAAATAAAAATCGCACAGGCAGAAATTTCGTCATTTTTCTCGACTGTGTCGGAATTGGCTAAAATTCGACTGGTTGATCGGAAACAAAAATCGCGTCAGGGGGAATTTCGTCATTTTTCTCGACTGTGTTGGAATTGGCTGAAATTTGGCAGTTTGATCGAAAATAAAAATCGCACAGGCAGAAATTTCGTCTTTTTTCTCGACTGTCTCGGAATGGGTTCAAATTTGACAGGTTTATCGGGAACAAAAATCGCGCCGGGGGCAATTTCGTCATTTTTCTCGACTGTGTCGAAATTGGCTGAAATTTGGCAGTTTGATCGGAAATAAAAATCGCGCCGGCAGCAATTTCGTCATTTTTCTCGACTGTGTCGGAATTGGCTGAAATTTGACAGTTTGATCGGAAATAAAAATTGCGCCGACGGCAATTTCGTCATTTTTCTCGACTGTGTTTGAATGGGCACAAATTTGACAGGTTTATCCGGAACAAAAATCGCACCGGGTGTAATTTCGTCATTTTTCGTGACCGTGTCGGAATTGGCTAAAATTTTACATGTTGATCGGAAACAAAAAACCGCATCGGGGGCAATTTCGTCATTTTTCTCGACTGTGTCGGAATTGGCTGAAATTTGGCAGTTTGATCGGAAAGAAAAATCGCACCGGCGGCAATTTCGTCATTTTTCTCGACTGTGTCGGAATGGGCTCAAATTCGACAGGTTGTTCGGGAACAAAAACGGCGCCTGGGGCAATTTCGTCATTTTCCTCGACTGTGTCGGAATTTGCTGAAATATGGCAGTTTGATCTGAAATAAAAATCGCTCCGGGGGCAATTTCGTCATTTTTCGCGACTGTGTCCGAATTTGCTAAAATTCGACTGGTTGATCGGAAACAAAAATCGCGTCGGGGGAAATTTCGTCATTTTTCCAGACTGTGTCGGAATTGGCTAAAATTTGACTTGTTGATCGGAAATAAAAATCCC
>NW_019241598.1:0-1694 GCF_002742605.1 Olea europaea var. sylvestris | reverse complement strand
AGATATCAATATTAATTTGGGGGTGTGACAGAGAGTGGTATCAGAGCGAGGTTATAATTCTGTAGACTGTCCATGTACATGATTTCGGAATATGAAAGAGCACAGCTATGCCAGTAAGTTTTATTTGTTGCATTATTTTTGCATATATCATGAATGATATTGGCCAACCTTTAGTTGTTGCCATGGTGAGAACCAGAGATGCTAGTAGTAGTAGAGCTAGAACTCCAGGGCAAGAGGCATCTGTTCAAGATGACAGTCGGGATGTTGTTATTAATAGACTAACGAAATTACTTGAGCACCAATCTCAACAAATTTAGCAATTAATACAAGAAAGAGAAAAGGGAGAACAACAAAGAGCGAAATTCTTACAACCACAACAAAGGGCTGAACACATTAAGGCAGTTGGGGAAAGATTTAGAAAACTAAACCCTCCAATATTTGAGGATGCATTAGACCCAACAGCTACAGAGGATTAGTTGAGAACTTTGGAGAATATGTTCAGGTATAAGAGAGTTTCAGAAGTAGAAAAAGTAGTTTGTGCATCCTTTATACTACGAGGTAGTGCTGGACACTGGTGGGATACGATGAGTAGTATTGAAGATGTAAATACCTTGACTTGGGATAGATTTAAAGAGTTATTCTGTAATAAATATTTTATAGCCCCAGTTCGAACCATGAAGATGAATGAATTTATACAGCTAAGACAAAGAAGGATGACAGTGGGAGAGTATATTCGTAAATTTGAACAACTATCCACGTTTGCTACCCACATGATTAATACTAAGGCACTAAAGGTAGAAAGATTTCTTGAGGGGCTAAGACCAAAACTATATAGAGATGTAAGCATGGCAAGAATCCAAGATGTTTCATATTCTCAAAATTGCGGAGAGAGCCTTAGTTTCAGAACAAGCCAAACAAAGGATTAGTTGTGCTCAAGAGGCTCGTCGACAGTTTAGGCAAGGTCAAGGACAGCATTGGCCTAGAAAAAAAAGGCATGTGTGATTCTTAAAGAAAATCGAGAGCTCTATTCAGATTTAATTGTGTTAGAAATGAAAGATCATGATTTTATTTTGGGTATGGATTGGTTATCAAAATATCAAGCTACTATAGACTGTAAGAAAAAGTCAGTAACCTTTCAACTTTTGGGGAATAAACCATTTACATGCAATGGAATCGAAAAAGGTTTTAGAGCTCCAATCATATCAGTATTGAAAGCACAACGGTTACTAGATAGTGGGTGTGTAGGGTATTTGGTGAGTATTATGGCTATGGAAGAACAACACAATCCGAATCTTAGTGATGTACCTGTGGCATAAGAATTTCCAGAGGTATTTCTTGATGATTTACCTAGGGTACCACCAGATCGGGAGATAGAGTTGGCAATTGATTTAATCCCAGGAACATTTCCAATTTCCAAGACTCCTTATAGAATGGCCCCAACTGAATTGAAAGAGTTGAAGTTACAATTACAAGAGTTGTTGGATAAAGGTTTTATTAGGCCTAGCTTTTCACCATGGGGTGCACCAGTATTGTTTGTTTGTAAAAAGGATGGTACTATGAGATTGTGTATCGATTATCAAGAGTTGAATAAGGTGACAATTAAAAATAAATACCCATTACCGAGGATTGATGATTTGTTTGATCAACTTCAGGGTGCATCTGTATTTTCGAAGATTGATTTGCGATCTGGATAC
>NW_019241597.1:0-1694 GCF_002742605.1 Olea europaea var. sylvestris | reverse complement strand
TATCATATCATGAAAGATTAAATTCATTGCCCTTTGATAAGTTGCCCCTACATTTTTTAGGCCGAAAGGTATAACCACCCATTTAAAACATCCTAGAGACCCGGGGTATCTAAAGGCAGTTTTGTGTATGTCTTCTCCAGCTATATAAATTTGATTGTATCCTGAATACCCATCCATGAAAGAATACATGACATGTCTGACAGTTGAATCTACTAAAGAATCCACCATGGGCATTAGATACTCATCTTTGGGTGTGGCTATGTTTAAATTCCTAAAGTCTATACACACCCTTAGTTTACCATTCTTTTTTAGTACTAGCACGACATTGGACAACCATTCGACATATCTGGCTGTTCTAATGAAACCTGCTTTCAATAATCGCTCTATCTCTTTCTTGATTTCAGGGAGTACATTGGGAGCAAAACGTCTAGGAGGCTGCCTATGAGGTTTAAAGTTAGGCTTAGTTGGTAACCTATGTTCTACCAAGTCTCTATCTAAACCAGGCATTTGTTCATATTCCCAAGCAAAACAATCTTTGTACTCTTTTAACAAAGTGATTAATTTGTTACTAACCTCTTGGTCGAGCATTTGGCTGATGAACGTTGGGCGATCTTCTCCTTCATTGCCAATATTTACTTTGATTAGAGGGTCTTGTGCTTGAGCGTATCCAGGTTTGGCGATCCGCATTACTTCGTCGTCCAGTTCCCTTGTAAGTACTTCCTCTTCTAAACAGTCCACCTAGTTGACTTCTCGGCCAATGCTTTGCTCTAACTCAAATACTGCCAACTTATCCTTCAGCGCTTTTAGGGCTGTCTCTTCTTTCGCCTTGTCATTGCATTCCTTATTGAAAGCCATCAGTCAGGCTTTGAAGGCCTGAATGTCGGCCGTTTGCTTTTGTAACTTAAAGTCCATTCAAGACTCCTTAATTATTCTTTTGCCAATTACTGGCTCTTCCAGTGCCACTATATTTGGCCTCATCTATTTGAACATCTCAGTGAGTGCGTCCACTGAGAAGGTTCTTCACTTTGCGCGACAACCTGAGTTTCTTCCTCGTCTTGTACTACCCTGACAGGTCCATAGTTTCCTTCGTACATGAACTTTTCCACCGAGTTTGCTTCTGCGACAAAAGGCCTATGATCGGCCTGTACCACCTCTGCTTCGCCTTTGTCATTCCAAAAGATCAGGCATTGATGGAGCGATGAGGGTATACAGCGACTTCCGTGTATCCAATATCTTCCTAGTAACACGTTGTAACTAGTAGGACCATCTATTACAAAGAAGATAGTGGTCCTAGTAGTCGTCCCTATAGTTATGTCCAATGGCATAACTCCCTTAGCTGAAGTTGCTCCTCCATTGAAGCTAGTGAGGATGATTTCTGTAGGAATCATGTCACCCTCTGTTTTTGCGAACTTCCTCATCATCCTAGATGGAATGGTGTTTATAGCTGCTCCATTGTTGACAAGCACTTTTGCCACTGGGACGCCGTTAACTAGAGCTTTAACGTATAATGGCCTCAAGTGTTTAGTCAATTTCATGGCTGGCCGTTTAAAAATAATCTTTTCGGCAGCCTCTATTTCTACTTCCTGCTTGTTTTCTGTTGAATTATCCCCATGTGATAAGTCGACGTGCAGTATATCACGCTGATCCTCTGTATCCTGAACCTCCTTCCTACTTCTTTCTAATGCTTCCTCATC
>NW_019241596.1:0-1694 GCF_002742605.1 Olea europaea var. sylvestris | reverse complement strand
AATTTGTCTCTCAATGCTTTCAAGGCTGCTTCTTCTTTCGTCTTGTCATTGCATTCTTTATTGAAAGCCATTAATTTGGCTTTTAAGGCCTGAATATTGGTCATTTGCCTTTGTTGCTTACAACTCATTTAAAACTCCTTGATTATCCTTTTGCCAATTACCAGCTCCTCTAGGGCCACTATGTTTGGCCTCATTTGACTGAACATTTCAGTGAATGCATCCATCAAAAATGGCTCTTCACTCTGCGTGACAATCTGAGTTTCTTCTCCATCTTGGACTACTCTGATAGGTCCATAATTTCCTTCGTACATGAACCTTTCCACTGAGTTTGCTTCTGCGACAAAAGGCCTATGATCGGCCTGCACCACCTCTGCTTCGCCCTTGTCATTCCAAAAAACTAGACATTGATGGAGCGATGAGGGTATATAGCGGCTTCCGTGTATCCAATCTCTTCCTAATAACACATTGTAACTAGTGGGACCATCTATTACAAAGAAGACTGTGGTCCTAGTAGCTGTTCCTATAGTTATGTCCAATGGCATAACCTCTTTAGTTGAAGTTGCTCCTCCATTGAAACTTTTCAAGATGACTTCCGTTGGGATCATATCACCTTCTGTCTTTGCGAATTTCCTCATCATCCTAGATGGAATAATGTTTATAGCTGTTCTATTATCGACAAGCACTTTTGCCACAGGTATGCCATTAATTAGAGCCTTAACGTACAATGGCCTCAAGTGTTTGGTCAATAACATGGTTGGTCGCTTAAAAATAACCTTTTTGACAACATCTATTTCCACTTCCTGCTTGTCTTCTGTCGAGTTACCCTTTTGTGATAAGTCAACGTACAGCATATCGCACTAAGCCTCTGTCTCCTGAATTTCCTTTTTACTATTTTCTAATGCTTCTTCTTCAGTTACCCAACTTGTGGGAGGAGGCATTATTCTTGGAGGTGATCCATACTTTTCAGAGCGAGGGACTCTCTTCTTCCTTTTGGGCGTCCCGTACAGCACGTAATAATCGAAAGAACGCCCAGATGGTTCTCCCAATAAGTCTACTTCACGAACTCCCTCTTGATATAGTTGCTTCAACAGAGTATTGAATGATACTCCTCTTCTTCTCCTTTCTGCTTCCAAATCGATTTCCTCTTCGATGACTGTCATACCATCATCTTCTTCACCATTGTAGGTCTCTCTAGAAGTTTGGCCTTCTTCATATTCCAGCATGCATGCTTCCTCTTCATTATCCTCATTTTCTTTTGGCTAGTAAATAGTTATTAGCCATGACAGGAGGTAACGTACCAAACTGAATAGTAAGGGACTGATCTGGATATTCTTCATCCCTTCTGTCTCGCTCAAACTTCGACCTCCCAGAAGAAATCTCTGGCAATTCTTCCATAGGTTCGCCTGTACCAGTCTCTTCACTGTCTTTGAGAACATTCTGATTGGCTGCCTCGAGTAGTCTAGGTGCCTTAGGACGCAGCATTCCCTGTTGTTGCCTCATCATTCGCCCGTAGTTCTGTTGAAAACGCCTTTGTTGGGTTATAGTCATCTCGTTGAAAGGTATCGCCCTTCCAGCCTCATACTGGAACGAATGCCATACATTTGGTTGGCGAGGTTGCGGTCTGAATATTCTCCCATTATTTACTGGCCTGAACTGCCTCTCAAAAGGCGGTCCCTTATAGAACGATGTACCCT
>NW_019241595.1:0-1694 GCF_002742605.1 Olea europaea var. sylvestris | reverse complement strand
TTCTTCGTACGCCGACTATCCAAGCGTTCCAAATATCCAAGTGCTCACTATTTTGAAAAATCGCTAAAATCCCTCATACGTCATGACAAAGTCGTGAGTTCAATCCAAAATGGTCGCCACATTTCGAAAAAGTACTTATGGGCTCAAAACGGACACCGTGTGCGAAAGTTACGCTGAATTCTTTGTACGCCGGCTATCCAAGCGTTCCAAATATGCATGTGCTCATTCTTTCCAGAAATGGTCGAAATCCATCATACGTCACGACGAAGTCTTAAGTCCAATCTAAAACGGTCGCTACATTTCCAAAAAGTACTTATGGGCCCAAAAAGAACACCATGTGCAAAAGTTACGCTGAATTCTTCGTACGCCGACTATCCAAGCGTTCCAAATATGCAAGTCCTCATTCTTTCAAAAAATTGCTAAAATCCCTCATACGTCACGACGAAGTCGTGAGTCCAATCCATAACGGTCGCTACATTTCCAAAAAGTACATGTGGGCCCGATACGGACACCGTGTGCAAAAGTTACGCAGAATTCTTCGTACGCCGACTCTCCAAGCATTCCAAATATGCAAGTACTCATTCTTTCGAAAAATGGTCGAAATCCCTCATACGTCACGACGAAGTCGTGAGTCCAATCCATAACGGTCGCTACATTTCCAAAAAGTACATGTGGGCCCGATACGGACACCGTGTGCAAAAGTTACGCTGAATTCTTCGTACGCCGACTATCCTAGCGTTCCAAATATGCATGTTCTCATTCTTTCGAAACATGGCCGAAATCCCTCATACGTCACGACGATGTCTTAAGTTCAATCCAAAACGGTCGCTACATTTCCAAAAAGTACATGTGGGCCCGATACGGACACCGTGTGCAAAAGTTACGCTAAATTCTTCGTACGCCGACTATCCAAGCGTTCCAAATATGCAAGTGCTCATTCCTTCGAAAAATCGCTAAAATCCCTCATACGTCACGACGAAGTTGTGAGTTCAATCCAAAACAGTCGCTACTTTTCTAAAAAGTACTTATGGGCCCGAAACGGACACCGTGTACAAAAGTTACGTTGAATTCTTCGTACGCCAAGCGTTCCAAATATGCAAGTGCTCATTCTTTTGAAAAATAGCAAAAATCCCTCATATGTGACGACGAAGTTGTGAGCTCAATCCAAAACAGTCGCTACTTTTCTAAAAAGTACTTATGGGCCCGAAACGGACACCGTGTACAAAAGTTACGTTGAATTCTTCGTACGCCAAGCGTTCCAAATATGCAAGTGCTCATTCTTTTGAAAAATAGCAAAAATCCCTCATATGTGACGACGAAGTTGTGAGCTCAATCCAAAACAGTCGCTACTTTTCTAAAAAGTACTTATGGGCCCGAAACGGACACCGTGTACAAAAGTTACGTTGAATTCTTCGTACGCCAAGCGTTCCAAATATGCAAGTGCTCATTCTTTTGAAAAATAGCAAAAATCCCTCATATGTGACGACGAAGTTGTGAGTTCAATCCAAAACAGTCGCTACTTTTCTAAAAAGTACTTATGGGCCCGAAACGGACACCACGTGCAAAAGTTATGCTCAATAATTCATACGCCGAAGATCCAAGCATTCCAAATATGCAAGCGCTCATTCTTTCGAAAAATGGCCGAAATCCATCATACGTCACGACGAAGTCGTGAGTTCAATCCAAAACGGTCG
>NW_019241594.1:0-1694 GCF_002742605.1 Olea europaea var. sylvestris | reverse complement strand
TTTTTTTTTTTTTTAAGATCACGCAAAAAGGGAAAAAGTCCAGTTTTTGTAGTTAATCAATCTCATTATACAGATCTCCATCTATTGTTTTTGCCTTTCTGATCCGTGTCGACTCAGTCTTCTAGCTCAAGCTAAGATGTTAATTCAACAAATGGATAATAACAAAACAAAACATATTCAAATCCCATCATTCCAAAAGTGTCGGTCACCAAAGTCCGAGCAAGCAAGGTGACTCAGGTCTTGTCTCTTCTTCCAGCATTCTCTTCCAGCACTCAAACTGGGAATATTTGCATCAACAAAGAACTTCGATGAATTGATGGCCGCTGAAGCAGAGGAAAGAGAATATGGAGACTCAGAACAAAATTGACATGGATACTGATGAAGTCCAAGGCCTGTGAATTGGGGTAGGGAGGCGAAGAACAAAATTTCTTGTTTTTGATCTGCTGGATTCTAACTTCTATTCTAGAAAAGGTAAAGACAAGGTTTTGGGTAAATTGGGGCGTGAATTGGGCCATTGGGGTAGGGATTGAATTATGGTAGGGCGTGTCTGTTGGATTAATTTAATGATATATTATGTTAAATATTGAATTGATAATAGTTTATAGTTTTCAAATATACTACAAAAATTGCAGTATATTTGGTGAAAAATAATGGGAAACGTAAAAACAGAATATGTTTATTAAAAGATGTATTGGGTGAAATTACCTCAAAATAAAAATAGTGGAAATTACAGAATGCCCTAGAATTAAAATCTAGAATTCTTAAATCAGATGGGATGTTTGTCTTTTCAAAAATCAGAGAGTTGAAAAATTATATATATTATATTTTTAATATACACTTAAACAACTTTATATCCCGTGATTTAAGACTTTTAATTTTAGAAAATTCCGTAACTTCCTTGTATTTCAAAACCTCCCCCACGTTTCTTCTTCATAAATCTCCCCACGTCTCTTCTTGGCAAACCCACGACCGCAAGGAGCTTTTCGTCGACGTCATTACGCCTCCGGTGAAATCCCAGCCACAACCAACACCCACATTATTCCAGAAACTGCATAACCTCCAATCTATAAATATTATCATTATGTGAAGGGAAGAACTCAGAACCCAGAGCATAAATGACTCATTCAAGGAGCAAATATCGAGAGAAGAACGTAGCAGATGCCTCAGGTAGAAGAGGTAAGAGAAAGGTGGATGAAACACATAAAGTATCCCCGTCAAAAACGCCCAAATCCACGGGGTCAAACTCGAAATCTTCCACGAAGAAGGTATTTCCGTTTGTTCAATTTTGTAATTCAATTGAATCATATGTACGAGCCCTAAAATTGATGGGTGATGAGTATTTGATTATGTTTTCTCCAATTTGTGAAATATGCTCCATTCAATTTTTGAGATTTTGAGTTGAATTCTTCAATCTGTTGGTTAAAAATTATTTAATATGGTGAAGTTTGGGCTTCTATGGGATTTTATGGGATGTTTGTTGAATGGAATTCATGGATGGGTTTCAAAGTTATGGAAACTCTTATTTGGGTTGTTAGTGGCTTTATTTTTCATATGATGCGTAGATTGATTTTACATTTTTTAAACTAATGACCTAAATAGCATGTTTGACCGTTGAATTAGTACTGTCCTTGTTTGATTTACAAATTACTAATGACCTAAATAGCATGTTTGTGACATGCCAACCTATCCGTGAC
>NW_019241593.1:0-1694 GCF_002742605.1 Olea europaea var. sylvestris | reverse complement strand
TATATGACCTATCCACTTTTTAATTTGATCAGGCCTAAGCCAGAACCATTAGATGAAACGAGCTTGAGCCAGGCGCTTCATCGGCAAATATCATAGCTTGATGTTGCAGGCTATCGTTAATTTAGTCTTATCCTGTTGAATTTAGAAGTTGACGATGACATTAAAGACATATTCTGTAAGTGTTATGCCCTAAATCCAATCAATTTAGGCTGTAAACGCTTTTAATATACTTAATGCATTTGATTTTGACGAGATCTATTATTTATTTAAATTAATTTTGTGATAAATAATATTAAATAATAGAATCCGAAAATCCAATTTTAAGTAATCTGTTAATCACAAGGAGTTGTGAGATACAAATTACATATAATTGGATCTTGAATAAACCATGGTCGTAAGTAATAACGAGATACGGATATCGTTAATACAGTTAGACCATCACGTGTGGCATTTCTTACTTGTGAAGTAAGTAGCTGATCTCACGAGTTAAAGTGTGGTGACACTTAAATGAACACGTGGATGTTTTGTTATAGAACAAAACATTGGAGACCGGCTAAGAGATTCCACATGGATAACTATCTGAGTGTCAGTGGCTAATCTCTAACGTTCGGTAGTGAAATTGGTCCTTTGACTTGAGGTCGTCATGGTACCTTATATGAGGACAGTCATACTTTGGCGGTGTTGGATGTTGCTCTGAAAGGGGCCGCTAATACGACATCGTTTGGGTACGTCAAGAATCGTATGAAGGTTGTGATTGATCAATAAAGGATTCGTCACTCTTAGATAGTAGGAGATTATGATCTGCGTTTCATTCAATTAAGTCGATGATGAAATCCATGGCCAAAATGTACTCATAAGTCGAAAAGGAGTTTTCGATTTATATTGACTTAATAGTGGAGTGAAAGATATGATCAATGATCGAGATTGACACAATTCCATATCTCGTAATTGGTCGAATCGTATTGACGAAGGGATAATAGTTTCACGGTAAACGAACGAATTTGGTTTTGTCATACCACGTGACATTTCCCGTCACATATATTGCCCTGACACATTGTTAGATGTCAATCAGGGACGACGAGTGTGAATTGATGATAAATTAAAAGAGTGTATTAATTTATCAATTTTGATTAGATCAAAATAATATTTCACGACGTTAAGTATCGTGGTCGGGAACCTAATGGGTCGCACACAAAAGAGAATTGGAAGATTGCAAATTGTCAATTGGTTAATTTAACAATCGTTGGATAAATTAATTAATTGAATTTGTTATTTATATTCCCGAATTAATTAATTGGATTAATTAATTCACGGACCGGGTTTAATTAATTGGATTAATTAAATATTGGACCGGACCGGACCAGGTCCGTTTGGGTTTATATATATACATAGTTAGGGTTTGAGGTCCATAAGATTTTCATTATTCTTGCTGGCACAAGAGTGAAACCCTAGCAGTTGCAGTCTATTCTCTGTGTGGATTTCATTGGAGGCTGGACAATTGGACAGCTGTGGAAGACAGATTCAAACTGCTGGAAAGGAATAACGCGAAGGAGTTTACAAATTATAAGAAAAGGTATATTTCTTATCACAATTTTTATCTAAATACAAAGTTGAATCTTGAATGGGAATTGAAATTTGTTAAATTTCGCTGTGCATGTTTAAGTAAATTCCCAACAGTGGTATCAGAGCCAACT
>NW_019241592.1:0-1694 GCF_002742605.1 Olea europaea var. sylvestris | reverse complement strand
AATTTTAGCCTCAAACCCCACTTGATCGGAATTATTAAACGAATTGACTTTCCATTGTTCTCCACTTATCAACTTGATTAGAGACTTTGACTAGTGTTTGACCATTACTTTACTATTTTACATGTACCAGCAGTATTAGCGTGCTTTGGACTTATTTAATCCCAAAATTTAAAATTAACAAAAAAATGGTTCAAGTCGTTAATTTCCATTGCTTGCACTTATTGTTCATTGATCTCTCTATTACACATCATTTAGCTGCTAATATAGTACATGCATAATGGTCGACTGGTCGTCTTGTCACTTCTCATTTCAGTACTTAAGACATGGACTCTTCACAATTTAACGCACTCAATAGACAATTAGCTCAACTTGTCACTAGCCAGCAACATTTACAAACTTAATCAGCAGCTTTTCAAACCGAAATGGCTGCTACTTGTGAAAAGAGCAGAGATCTAGTTGTTAATTTGAATAATTTTAAGCAAATACCTCATTCGATTGATGTTAATAATTCTAAAGTGTGCCACAACAGACAATATCGTCGTCGACAAGGTGATCAAAAATATTTTCAATACGATCGTAAGGCTAGGGATCAAGTGAGCGAGCGAGAACGAGACCATGGTCGTAATGGTATTCATTCTCTTCCTCGTCATAAGGAGAGTTCCTTTAGAGACATTAAATTAGACACTCCTACTTTTGATAGTTGATTAGATTTTGAAGTTATTACTCAATGGAATGCCCTTAAAAAAGGAAATCAATTAGTGACTGAGTATATTGCTCAATTTGAGGAGTTTCGAATGAATCGTCATGTCATTGAGGATGAAGCCTTAACTTTAAATATGTTTATACAAGGTTTAAGAGATGAGCGTAGGCGTGGACTCTTCTTTCGAGGTGTCACTATTCTTGATCACGGTTACTCTTTAGCTCGGGACTACAAGTTACTTATTAGTGCTCCATAAGAAAAGCGTAGTCAACATCGTTCACCCATCTCATCAGCACCACCTTGTCATAAGTCTATCATAGAACTTTCATCGTCTAATGTTCCTCCCATTTGGGAAAATAAGTGTAAAGGTCATGATATCCCAAGACCTTCTTCTTTGTATCGAAGGCGTAGTGACATTTTCCCTTTCGTCTCATCAACACCACCTTCCCCTGTTAAGTCCCTTCTAGGTTCTCCCCATCTAATGCTCCTCCTCTGTTGGACTATAAAGGTCAAGATTTTGAAACTTCAATAACTTCTTCTCATTTGCAGTGCTTCAACTATAAGGACTTTGGCCACATCTCTTCTGAATGTTCTAATCGAGCCTTATTCATTGAAGAACAAAAGAATATGATAGATGAGCGATTAAAAAATCAAATCTATGAACCTAAACTTGGAGAGTTTGATGACTTGGATGATAGTGAGGACACCCACTTAGATATTATTCGGACTTTTCCTATGAGTCTAGGTATTGTACCTCTTATTCTCGATACCTCTCAGTCAAATGTTGCGTGTCCTACTTTTATCCCACCCAAAGGTATTGATGATTTGTGTAATCATGCTCTTTGCAAGGAAACTCTGGGAAATTGGAATTTGATCATTCCAACTGTTTAAATTGCATATAACAATTCTGCAAATCGGTCTCTAGGTCTAAATCCATTTGAAGTTGTTCATAGTTATAAGTCTAGACGGCCGTCAGATCTTATTCCCACGTCCT
>NW_019241591.1:0-1694 GCF_002742605.1 Olea europaea var. sylvestris | reverse complement strand
ATTGCCCCGGGCGCTATTTTTGTTTCCGATCAACCTGTCAAATTTGAGCCCATTCCGACACAGTCGAGAAAAATGACGAAATTACACCAGGAGCTATTTTTGTTCCCGATCAACCTGTCAAATTTGAGCCCATTCCGACACAGTCGAGAAAAATGACGAAATTCCCGCTGGCGCGATTTTTATTTCCCATCAAACGGCCAAATTTCAGCCAATTCCGACACAGTCGAGAAAAATGACGAAATTGGCCCCGGGGCGATTTTTGTTTCCAATCAAACAGTCAAATTTGAGCCCATTCCGACACAGTCGCGAAAAATGACGAAATTACACACGGCGCGGTTTTTGTTCCCGATCAACATGTCAAATTTGAGCCCATTCCGACACAGTCGACAGAAGTGACGAAATTGCCCCCGGCGCGATTTTTATTTCAGATCAAACTTCTAAATTTCAGCCAATTCCGACACAGTCGAGAAAAATGACGAAATTTCCCCCGGCGCGGTTTTTGTTCACTATAAACCCGTCAAATTTGAGCCCATTCCGACACAGTCGAGAAAAATGACGAAATTGCCGTCGGCGCGATTTTTATTTCCGATCAAACTGCCAAATTTCAGCCAATTCCGACACTGTCGAGAAAAATGACGAAATTGCCCCCGACGCGGTTTTTGTTTCCTATCAACAAGTCAAATTTCAGCCAATTCCGACACAGTCGAGAAAAATAACGAAATTGCCCACGGCGCGGTTTTTGTTCCCAATCAACCTGTCAAATTTGAGCCTATTCCGACACAGTCGAGAAAAATGACGAAATTGCCGCCGGCGCTATTTATATTTCCGATCAAACTGCCAAATTTCAACAAATTCCGACACAGTCGGGAAAAACGACGAAATTGACCCCGGCCATATTTTTGTTTCCGATCAAACTGTCAAATTTGAGCCCATTCCGACACAGTCGAGAAAAATGACGAAATTGCCCCCGGCGCGATTTTTGTTTCAGATCAAACTGCCAAGTTTCAGCTAATTCCGACACAATCGAGAAAAATGACGAAATTGCCCCCGACACGGTTTTTGTTAACGATCGACAAGTCAAATTTTAGACAATTCCGACACAGTCGCGAAAAATGACGGAATTACACCCGGCGCGATTATTGTTCCCGATAAACCTGTCAATGTTGAGCCCATTCCGACCCAGTCGAGAAAAATGACGAAATTGCCATCGGCGCGATTTTTATTTTCGATCAAACTGCCAAATTTCAGCCAAT
Organism: Olea europaea var. sylvestris; assembly: GCF_002742605.1. Classification (NCBI taxonomy): domain Eukaryota; kingdom Viridiplantae; phylum Streptophyta; class Magnoliopsida; order Lamiales; family Oleaceae; genus Olea; species Olea europaea. The sequence continues at coordinate 441 of NW_019241591.1, read as the reverse complement.
TCCGACACAGTCAAGAAAAATGACGAAATTGCCCCCGGCGTAGTTTTTGTTTCTGATCAACAAGTCAAATTTTAGATAATTCAGACACAGTCGCGAAAAATAACGAAATTACACCCGACACATTTTTGTTCCCGATCAACCGGTCAAATTTGAGCCCATTCCGACACAGTCTCGAAAAATGACGAAATTGCCAGCTGCGCGATTTTTTTTCCCGATCAGCCTGTCAAATTTTAGCCCATTCTGATACAGTCGCGAAAAATAACGAAATTGCCCCCGGCGCGATTATTGTTTCCGATCAACCTGTCAAATTTGAGACCATTCCGACACAGTCGAGAAAAATTACGAAATTGCCCCCATGGCGATTTTTATTTCAGATCAAACTGCCAAATTTCAGCCAATTCCGACAAAGTCGAGAAAAATGACGAAATTGCCCCTGACGCG
>NW_019241590.1:115248-128176 GCF_002742605.1 Olea europaea var. sylvestris | reverse complement strand
ATCACTTTGCTTTTATCTCCTTCACATTCATTTTTTTGGTAGATCGACTCTTATCTTTACCATTGCTTGGTTTTTGTCCCTTGAGCTTACGGTTTTCCACTTTTTCATGGGGATTAACATCCTGAAATTGGATAGGTTTAATGCTCACACCAGCTCTCTTTACCACCTGTCCACAAGCAGCCAAGATGTGAGCTACACATGCTAAAATGAAACTTAGAGCATGCAGGTTAAAGCTTGAAAAGTAAGGAAAGTTTGTCTACAAACATATCCTTTGATTAACTTAATTTTAAGTAAAAAGAGTTATTTCCGACCAATGATAAGTATTGATTTTTCAACTTTGTTTCAATTAAAAACCACTCAAGGTGGCATATTTTATTAAGAACAATTAGTAAAAGTGAAAATTTATAAGTGAGCTTTTTAAGCTCGTGAAAAGAAGAAATATGTCATTGTCATGCAACTGAAAGCTTTTTTTACACTCAACATTGATAGATGCAAGTGACCATAGGAGAATGAACGCAATAAGATTTAGAGAAGAAAACTTAGAAAAGAAAAGAAGACAAATTTTCTAAAAGTGAACCTCAAGACGATTAAGAGCTCCAATAGCTGTGACAGGATTAAATTCAGGTCCAATTGGCATCCGAATACTCTATTCAAAAACTTCCTTCGATGTGTAGGGATAAGGCAGAGTCTTTGCATGCAGTTTTTCAGCCTAAAAGAACAAAATAAATCCATGTAAAGCAAAACATGAACTACAATACATATGAAAAGTGTACAAATGCATGATTTCCTTGAATAAATGGTGGAACATGTATAATAAGTGTGACTCGAGAATGCAAGTGCTCACACCATTCTCATGAAGAAGCCACTAAAGCCTACTCATCTACTCGAGTAAGAGCACTGACCAAGAAGGATAATTCTATCAATTACAATGAGATATCTAGTGACAAAGAAAGTGAATGTAAAAAATCAAAGTTGGGAAGAAAAGTGTTGCACCTCATTTTCCATTCTTCAAAGAAGAAAACCTGTTTCTTTCCTCACGTTTGATATTATGAATGGATAATAAGTAACAATTTTTTAGGCTTTCTCAAGTAGATTTTTTTTTTCCAAATAATACAATTTTTTGTTGTTATATATCTAATCTCATGTAAAAATGTACTGGAAATATGACATAGAAATATGACACGTGCCATTAGAAAGGAAGTGAAATTAACTTCCCACCTTATTCTTCTTCATGTCCTATTTCCCAACAAAAGACATTGGAAATCAAATTTCCTCACATCTACTTCTTCTCTGTCTTCCTTTTCCAACGAGTTGTCTCTTTGACCAATCACATCTTTAGCTAGATATGAGTAAAACATGAATTCTATTTTAAATTTCTAAAAGTGTTATAAAAGAAGTGTCATGCCATCAGAAAGTGGCATCCACCTGGGTTTCCACCATATGGTCATTTAACTATGGCATCCACCTGGGTTTCCACCATATGGTCATTTAACTATCAGTCATTGCTGAACTAACAAAGCATGTATTCTTTTAGAAATAAAGAGAAAAAAAAACTAGAGACCGACACTAACCTTTTTATCCAACTTCTCAGAGATGATAACATTATTAAGATGTGTATCCTTCCTCTTCTTGAGGGCTTCTTCCCTTTTCTTTTTGGCCATATCGTGCTCTTGCTACATCCAAGAAGGTAGATCTTTCTTTTTCTGTATGTCAGTCCATTGGCCCCAGCCAGGAAGCAAAACAGGCTTTTCAGGTTCTGGATTCTCCTCATTTAGGATCGCCTCTTTATCTTTCTCAAATTCTTCTTCAACATCATCACCAGCAATAGCATGACGTATAAGTTCTTCTTGAGATGGAAGGTCGTAAGTTGACTTAATCCCTAAAGATATAATTCCATCCGCCATCTCTTCTCCACTATCCATATCATCGTTGTCATCCTCTTCCTGTTATAGAGAGAGAGAGATAAATATACTCCAGCCAATAGAAATGGTTATGCATGATAGCACAATTATACGTGAACAGGAAATACCTCTATGATTTGGTCATATTTTGAAGGTCCTGCAGGTACTGAAGACTTCCCAACATTATTGTTGGTAGCTTTTTTCTGCTCATTACCATCTGATAAATTTTGTTTCTATTGTTTATCAAAAATTGGTCAGATTAAAAGCAGTAAGTTCCCCATTTAAGCATTAAGCAAAATGACTAAAAACACAACCTTTCAATACTAACCTTTTTCCAAGAGTCAGAAGCAAAAATAGCAACTTCATAATTTGCATTGGGTCCAGGGACTTTAAGTATATCCTCAAAATTCTGAAAATCCACAAATTTTAAAACATATATTACACATACTGAAATGAGGATCACTAGAAAAACATGTGGATGGAGACATAAGACACAGATTTAGAGATAAGTCACATGACAATCTAGGGTTTTTGAGACCCTAATACATAATGTGGTAATTTATAGACCTGTTTAATTAAAAAAATTCCTCGCCGCTAAATAGAATAAGGGAATTTGAGAATTAAACTGAATGCCTAGAAAAGTGTCCCAAGGTATGGGTGTCCAGGAGGATGTAAAGAAGTTCCTTATAGCAGTCAAAGACCAGCATAGATCGATGTGCTATGTTGTGGATGGGCCCAATGGGGGCTGAGACTACAAAGGTTGGCCCAATGGGAGCTGAGACTACAAAGGTTCCTTTTTAGCCAAACAAACACATTCATTTTCAAATTCTTCTCCATTTGCCGAGATGGCCGGAGTTTTTCTTTTTTTTTTTTGTGGGGGAGGGGGACTGGCTATTCTTCGCAAGACAAAATCATAAATAAGCCGGAATAACAGAGAAAGAGAGTGGTGCCTTTCCATTGAGAGCATCAATTGTCTTTGAAGAGGCACAGTAGATCTTGGACTGGCCCCTTTGTGAAAAAGCATTATAAACCGCAAAGAAATAACCATAAAATTGTGTGGGTTGATATTTAATAAAGAGATGAATGAATGTCTACTAACCCTTCCATTCTTAAGCGAGAAATAAATAAAGAGAGAGAGAGAGAGATGGAAGAGGGATAAAACAAGTTGGAAGGAAGATAGATCACCTTGAACACAGGATCATGACTGATCTCAGACTCTTCACGAAGAAAATCAGGGCCAATGTTTACTTCTCTTACAGAAAGATTACCTTTCCCCTGCTCCCGCTCCTCACCTTCCTTGGTCTCAACATCAATTTCACTATCACTATCGCCATAGTAATTATCTATTTTGACCTTCTTACTTATTTCTTGAACCTGCTTTTTAGGAACACCAAAAACTCTTCTACCACTTATGGCAACCATGTCATGACTTTGTTCCCCACCTTTACCTTCCAATTGCTTCAATGATGACTCATAATCTTCAAGAGCAAGCCTTGCTTCCTCATCAGCAGCCTCTTTTCTCTTTTTCAAACCACGGACCTGTTCAAGCAAACAAGCATATGAATATGTTACATTATATTATACTACTTTCAAAATGAAAAATGCACATATCATACCATAAATGGTAAAGAAAGCACTTCAGATTTAGGCACTTCTTCATTCCCTTCCAGCACTTCAAGTGTCTTCTCTTTTGCTTTCATGAAGAGTTTTGATGCAATATCCTAATCAGAACCAGATGAGATTTCCTCAATGTCTTCCTCGTCACTACTCTCACCGCTACTACTATTATCTTTCATAGATTTCATTTTTCTAGTCAAACTAGCATGTTGATGAAGCTGTTCAGCTATAGCTGCTCGGGTTCCTTCATCCTGGACATCCAGACCACGTTTTAAGATGCGCTTTGCCCATTTGGAGCTGTTTTTGTGTTTCAGTGTCATACGTTCCTGCGTAAAACAAGAAGGATTGTAATGCACCAGCTGATTCTCAAGAATTGAAAATGAAATCAAAAGTTAAACCCAACTCTTAAAGTAATCACATCATGTCATAGATATTCCAATACCTCAACTCTTTTGAACTCTTGTTTCATTGCAAGGTCTTTGGCAACTTCCAGATCCAATTGAATCTCAGCTTCCAATGCTTTCGATCTATCTTTCTTCAACAACCGGTGATAGGTTTTGGATTTGATCTTTTTTATTCGCCTCGCCTTCATTTCATGACGGAAAAGTAGACTACGCATTTTAGCCAGCCGGACCTGACGATCTTTCACATCTTCAACGGATATCTGCAAAATAGCATTGAGAAAGGAAACTTATCAATTTATCATCATTTGTGCTGCTTTTACAATAATAGAATAGCACATAAGAACAATAACCATAAATGAGGATCAATCATATATATTTGATAGGGAATGCCAAAATGTATAAATATGACCTCCTTACCTTGTTCAGTTCAAGAAGCCTGGCACCATCTTTCTTATGAGCTTCCATGACTTCATTATCATTCACCAAGGAAGCAATTTTCTTCTCGAAATCAGTTCTAGGTTCAAATTCAGAAGCTATTGCTCCTATCGTTGAAAATCCCAAGTCTACATCCTCATCAAAATATAAAGTAGGTGCCTCCCTGTTTCTCTTGACCAAAGGTTCCCACTTGGTAATATCCTTCTTAGATTGTTCATAAGCAGCCTTTCTCTCCAATCTCTCTTGATCTGGTTTTGGAATTGGTGTGTGAATTGGCATAGACTTATTCTCAATTCGATGGAAATTCTTCCTAAGTTTGCCGAAGCCAGACTTCCCCTGAAGCGGGTCCAAAAGGTCATGAATGCTAATCCTGCCATCTCCATCAAGAATATCACGACTAGGATTATACTCAGATTCTGGAAATGGTTCAGATATGATAAGCTCTTTCTTCCTCTTTTTACCTGGCAATTGGTACTTGATTAGTTCTTTTAGCAAATATTTTTGATAAATAGATGCGGATATGTGAAGAAGAGGAAGAGGGGATGGAAGGGGAAGAGAGAGAGGGAGAGGGAATGCATCATGATTTTGAAATTTGGAAAGAATTAATGCGAGCAATATTTCCATTTTGCTACAAGGATGAAGTGCAGGATAGATAATGCCTCTCAGTATAAGATAAGCCGGTTACACAACCCTATGAAAAATGTCAGAATAAACCGCTTCCTCTGAGATGCCTAACCTTATAACTCTAAAACAATCAGCTGAATAAATGGGCGAATTTTGTATTACAACCCATAGATCCTCACAAGGAATAAATCCTCAAATTTAGTTTCATCACTTACACCACCAAGTTAACAAAAAAACCTATGAAGCAGAGCAATGCCATCAAAAGCAGAGCTAGGCACTCCAGTGATATCTTGCAACATCCGCGCATGCCTTTCCTCATCTTCCTCATTATCATCCTCTTTCTGATTATCCTCATTTTCATCATCCTCGCCTTCATCTGATGCTACATTCTCATCCTATGATTCAAAAACAACTAATAATTAAGATTGGGAATATATGTTTAATCTGAAAATAAGGAAATTCTATTCTATTGAAGATATATTTTCCTCAAATGTCATTGAGTGGCAGTTGTGTGAAAATTAAAAACCTCACTAGAAAAAAAAAAACAAAAAAAAACAAAAGATTAACTTAAACATAAGAGTAAAGCACACGGATGCACTTGTGTCAAGTGACAAAAGACAGAGTAAAACCTCAAAATCTTTAGGAAGCTCATACTCAGAGCTGTCAATGGGGTCGAACCGTTTATTCTTCTTTGATTCCTCCTCCGGAACACCTTCTTCGTATTCATACACATCATTGCCAATTGTATCGTCAAGATTATATCTCCTTCACCATCAGAAAATCCCCTTTCAACTACAGGGTTTAAGAGATTGAGCTCTTTCTGCAATGCATTCGGCAAGCGAGGCCCATGCCTAGGCCTATTTTGCTCCTTTCCCTTCTTCTTCGAGCTTGAATTATTCCTCTTCCTGTTCTTAAATTCTCTCCCTTTTTTACTACTGTGATTGTTTTCATCTCTGACTTTCCTCTTCATATCCGTCATCCTTATAGATCCACAGGAAGTATGAAATAACAATTTCAAACAATATGAAATTATATCATTCACAACAATCAGATCAACATATAAAGCTCATTTTCACACAAATAAATCTGATATTACATTCCAAGTTGATTTATCTTCATAGAAATCACTGCAATTTGCAACACAAGATAAATAATTATTTCATGGAAGTATTAATAATAGAAAGCCAACTACTTGGAAGGGCTGGGGGGCAAAAATCAGCAAACATCAGTCTTGGGTTCCAACCTCGTGAAGAGTAACCCAATTTGATTATTGTTTTCGTATTATTTTAAACTTACTATGCCCCACGAGACGGTGAATCTCTTGAGAACATCAGTCTCAGAATCCAAATGCTTGTTATAAGCTTCCTGGACTATGATACTGTACTAAGCCTCGAGGATTAGCCTTCTCAAAAGTAGTAGTCTAAGCACCTAAATGTTGATTATGATTTTCCTATTTTAGCTAGCTGTGAAAATAGAAAGCAGGTGCTCTAATCTTGAAGATATTTGAATGACCTAGTAATAAAGCCATTTATTACATGCTCATATATAATTAAGTGTCAATAGGAGGATTGGATTGTCTTTGGGAGTTTGAAATAATTGATTGGTCAAATCAGATAAGGTGTTTAAAATTCTTCGAGAATTTCGTTTCTAGGTTCTGTATTGGAGCAAAGTTTGATTAACATAGGCTTTTGGAAAGACCGTTAAGAGTATGTAAACTATGTAGGCTGAATAGGACAGATAGTGTTAGTCTTCTTTCAGACTCTGAAATATTTCATAATTCACCTTATCGAAAGGGGAGTGGTGTCAATTGCAATTTTATACTCCATAAAGAGCATGAATGAGGCCAACAGTAACAGTAAAATCTTAAATAAGCATACCCAATGCCCAATTTTTCGGTTTCTTCAAATGATCAGATTTGTAGCAATTTTCTGTCAATTGAAATTTTATACTTCATAAAGAGCATGAATGAGGCCAACGGTAAACAATCTTAAGCATCAATATCATCATTACCAATACAGAGGCTGACACATTTACACTTAGTGACTATTTTACACTTACGCTAAGTGATTTTGATTGAGCTACGAAATCAATGATGATCATATAAGCCATCAAATCACATCCTTAATAGCATATGCATGGTCAAACATCAGAATAACTCTTGATCCATAAATCCAGTAATAAGGGAACAAGCTAAAATTCTCCCATCTAAAGTAATCTGAGCAAAGCCAACATACACTTCCTCAGTCCAGAACTCTTTCGATTGACTTCTAGTCATTCTAGAAACAGATATTTAACCACTGTAATTGACAGTATCCTAAAAGATATTACAAATATTACACCTTTACTAGCAAATATTACATGTGTTCAAAGTTTTATCTGAACATCTAACGTTCTTATAGAATGAAACACAAAAGCAAGCCAGCAGTTCTTTCTTCTTTCATTTCTACATTTTTGACAAATAGATGAGGTCTGGTTATACTCACAGTCTAAATTGAATCTAGGCAGAAAATAAGATTTGTAGCAATTTTTCTGTCAATTGCAATTTTATATTCCATGAAGAGCATGAATGAGGCCAATAGCGAAACAATCTTAAGTAAATATGAGGCAGTTTCCAGGACCTGGGAACAAATATGAGGCAGTTTCCAACAGAATCGGGCTTTACACAAATTGACATCTACTGGTTTCACTAAAATGGTTACAAAAGCATAAACATCCTGTTAGATATTTTTTATCATTTTGCATGTATTGATTTTTTGTTTTGCAAATAATTTGCCGTCCCGACTAGTGTTTGCCACTACGCAACGGGGATCGACCTGAGCGAATTCTCGTTTGCAAAACACATTAAAAAAATTATTCTTCTCTCTTTCTCTTGGCATCATCAGTTCTTTTCGAGTGTTTTCTTGGTTTGATCAAATAGTCACAAGTTGAATCAAACGCCTCCATGATATCCTGTGAGATATTTTCTATCATATCTAGTTGTGACTTTGTTGGATAGGAGAGAAACATCTCTTAAAAGATAACTTTTTCGTGTCTTGGAGTTCATTAAATTTTCAAATTTCCCTACATTTTTCTCAACACATCCATTGATTTAAAAGTCACATAAGTATTTTACAAGAGCCATATGTAAATGCTAGCAAGCTAATGTAAACCGATTATGCATCAAAAACAGCAAACAATTAAGCCTACCTTGAAATAATGGAGAAGAAAACTCCCAGAAATTAAGCCTCTCTCAAACAATTGAGTGCTGGTGTCTGCGCTTGATATTGAGAGAACGAGGAAGAGAGATTGGCAGGGAATAAGGGAACGAGATTTATATGCGGCCTCTATCTCCCCTAATTTCACAAGGTTTGGGCTACCGTTTCGGCGGGTTCTAATTTTATTATGTTTTGGGCTTGGCTATTACGGCGTGCATGGGCTTTGGGCTCCATCTAATAATGGCATACAAATGCACGCCGTAGAATACCGTAATTATTTACGGTGTTTCTTAAATGTATACCGTAAAATATCATAATTATTGATTATTTATAGCGTGTCCTAAATGTATGCCGTAAATACTTTAAACAATTAAATTATTATGGCACACATATACCGAACGCCATAAAAGGAGACTTTTCACGTTATGCATAAAATGCACGCCATAAATGAATGTCATAAAAAAAACTACTTTTGTTGTAGTTCTTCATGAGGTAATATTGTGATGATTTGTGTAGTTGAAGTATATATACAATTAAAAATCAAATAGCTGTGGTAGTAGATGATCCTATTCAATTTGACATTCTTATTCCATTCTTTTCACTTAATAATTGCTATTTCCCAACTGCTATATAAATAAAATTAAATTTAAGAGTCCTTGTGAAGTTGCTAAAAATTGATAAAATTTGATGAATCTCATGAAATTTTGTGAAAAGTGAATAAAAAATGTGAATCTAATAAAATTTAACCAACTTTTAAACAAATAAAAAATTTTATCGGACAAGCACTAAAATACGTAATATTAAAACAATAACATTAATAATAACATTAATAAAAGCTTCAATTATCAACTCGATTTTTGTCAAATATTCTTGAAGACTTGCCCCCCAAACTCCATGTGATCACAATATAATATTGTAACATTAAAGAGATTCAATGCATGGGAAAGGTACCAGCACCAATTTTGGGGGCTTGAATCTCTTTCCATTTTACTATATTGAATAAACAAACCTTTAATTAAAGTAATGCTTATATGCCATATATTTGTCACTATTCTAATATTATTCCAGTATAACGAGTAGTCGTGCACCCCCAACTGCAGGTATTAAAAATATTGTACATGGACGACAAACAAAATGACCTAGTTGAATTACCTACCTTTCACTGTATTGACTCTCTTTAAAGGTATAAAATGAATTAAGTTCATACTATATTTATATGACATAATATCAGTCGCAAATCAATCAATATAGCCAGCATTATTTTATGTCAAGTTTGACTCACCCTAAACTAGAGGTGTTAAGTAGGCAAATCGCTCATCGGCTAGATCAAGTCCACAGCTCGCTAAACAATAAATTACTTATACGAGCCTCTCACAAATGAGTGAGTGGCTCACATTTTAGTTAAAACTTGTAATTTTCTATAAAAAAGATGAGTCACAAGTGACTTGCAAGGCAATTCGACTCATCCTATCAAGAGGTGAGCTCATGGGACAAGTCAAGCCCAACTTCCTTGAGAGAAGCTTGTTAGGTCTAAATGTGTTATTGGCAATTCTGTGAACAAAATGGGTTTAATCATATGTTTGTAAAAGTCAGGGACTCAATTGAAAATTTTTGTAAAAGTCAAGGACTTGAGGTGCAATTTTGTATAGATGAGGTAAATTAGTGTTTGAGTAGTTAAAGGAGTCCAAGATATCCAAGAAGATCACATAAGATCATCGGAATGCAATTGGAAGTCTAAAAGATATCAAAGAGCCGCACAAATTATGTTTTGGATTTTCAGTCTTCACTTGGAACACATTTTACACATAGAAACAGTTGGAATTTGGACAAGGCTATTTCTAGAATAATTGTAGCCCTTTGAGTTATCTGTTCAAAACAACTTGAATCATCTCAATCGGATATCAGGAGAGAAAGTTATGATGAAAATACTAGCTACTACTCAGCAGTAGCTCGACTTTCGCTCGACCCTCGCTCGAGCGATAATAACAGAATGGGTCTTGCTAGAGTTTCGCCCGACCCTCGCTCAAGCGACCGTTCTACGCAAAAAAAACCCTAGTACGCATTTTTAATTGTTTTACTCGGCCGATACTACCAAAACACCTTTAGATATAAATACCTAAGCCCTAACACGAATTTTGGGTCGTTGCTCATTGTGCCTCTCTTGAAAAACATCTTCTACTCCATTCTTGAAGAGATCCAAGGCAAATCAATTGAAGATCCAAGATAATATTCTTCTTCTACATCTTCTTCAAGAGATCCAAGACAATATTGATTGAAGATTTTATCTATGCAATTCTTGTGATCCGGCAACCATTTCTTGGGAAAACATCAAACATTCTTGAAGACAAACACCTGGCTTCCTCAACTGATTGAAGGAAAGAACTCTCTTTTTGGTGGATTGAGAGAGTGGTGCAAGGTGCAGTTACAAGCACAAGAACAGGAGGTTCTTGGCGTTCCACTTGTGAGGATATTCAGTACAAGATCAAAAGACTGTAGGAGACAGCAGATTGGGCTGCAGGAGGTGGACTTAGGAGTCTAGCAGGAGTCTAGAGAGTCTACGCAGTAGATCGTCAGGCTGTGACAGTGGATCTTGATGGGTTCTTTGATTGGCGAATCATTGTAATCTCTGAAGTATCGTTAGTGGAGGTAACTGGCTTGTGCCCGGAGTTTTTCCCGTGTTGGGTTTCTCCGTCAACAATTCTTGTGTTGATTTTGTTTTTACTACTTTCAGTTATTTAGAATAATATGCGATAATTCAACATAGGATTAAATTGGATTGTATGTCTAATCATCTAGATAACTAACAAAAGTGACTTATTGCTTTAGTTAGATTAATTCCACACGTAAGATCAAATTGGTAATTGGAACGTACACTTGGTAAATGCTTAAAATTTGAATTTGACGTTGTATAGCGTTCCCGTGAACTTTCTAAGTGTAGTAGCGCGTTCCTAGAACTTTCAAGTGGTATCAGAGCCTAAATTCGAATCATGATCTTACTTAGTCTAGATGAGTATGTCTTTGAATATACCGCCTTATTTTGATGGTATTAACTTTGCCTATTGGAAAGTGAGAATGAGGGCATTCTTGAAAGCTATGGATGATAGGGTTTGGTTGAGTGTGGTGAATGGTTGGATTGCCCCTAGTACCACAGTGAACAACTACTAGGAGTAGTGTTCAACTGCCAGAATCACAGTGAAAAAGAAGGGAACTAAGGAGAATCAAGTGCCTACCACGAGGGAAGAATTGGTGAAGCAGTCTGAAGAAGCAATAGAAAATGATCAAAAGATAGTTTCAGATAGTTCATAGCTTAAGGCAAATGTTCTTGGCACAACACTAACACCCCTGGTCCCTTTCCCTCAAAGGTTGCAAAAAGCCAACTTGGAGAAGCAAGCTATGAAATTCCTGGAGGTCTATCTAAATATTTGAAGGAAATGTTGACTAAAAAAAGGAAAATGCCTGAGCATGAAACAATAGCATTATTTGAAGAGTGCAGCGTGACCATCAGCACAGGATCCCTTCCAAACTTAAAGATCCAGGGAGTTTTACTCTATCTTACTCCATAGGAAATTTAATTGATATAAATTGTTTAATTGATTTAGGAGTGAGTATTAATTTAATTCCTTTACAGGAAACTGGGATTAAAAGTTCCTAAGGCTGCATCTATTATCCTTCAGCTAGCAAACTGATCACTAAAACACCCTTACGGAATAGTCGAAGACATGTTTATTAAGGCGGGGGAGTTTATTTTTCCAGCTGACTTCATCATCCTCGACATAGAAGAGGTAGATCATATGCCAATAATCTTGGGACGACCATTTTTCTCTACAAGTTGAGCCTTGCTGGATTTTGATGCTAATGAGATAGTCTTGAGGATAGAGGATAAGCAACAGAGCTTCATAATAGAGAATACAATCAAGAAACCATCTTACTTTGAAGATTGCCAACGAGTTGATCATTGGGAGAGCTACAAAGGCAGGCCAAATGAAGGTGGAATTATTAGTAGGGACAGTAATGAAAACTTGATTTTGTGGAGGATGAAAGACGAAAGAAGAAGTTCAATCAGTGCATAAAATGTAGAGCTAAAAATTCCCTCTTCAAGCCACCATGAATAGCCAAAACAACAAAGTCTAGCTAGAAACTATAAATTAAGCGCTTATTGGGAGACAACCCAATTTCTAAACTTTTTATTTATTTTATTTTCTGCATCGCATTACATATAGACTTGTTTTGATTATTAGTTTGCATTAATTTAGGCACGTTTAAATTTATATGGTGTCATCATCCGATCATGTTTTCACTGATGCCCTTAAATATAATGTTGGTTATTTCGAGTGTTTGGACTAAGTAACGCATATTCTAGATTATTTGATTTCTGATATTTGATGTGATTGCCATATGCAGGAACATGACGTCATGAAACACTCAAACCAACATAAACCATGAGGAAAGTATGATGAGAAAAATTGTCTAGCCGTAACCTACAGTACCTTCCATGTTCAATAGAAAAATTCGAGGAGTATCTTCATCATTTTTTCCCATCCCTTTACATTATTAATTATGTTTTAAGACATTGAGGACAATGTCGTGTTTAAGTTTGGGGGTGGTTTAATCTTCTATCTTCATCGGTTGTATGTGATTTACTTCTTTTCACATGATTGGCGTGTTATAAAAAAAATGTTTTTAACTTTCGTGTGCTTGTGTGGGTTGGATGGCCTTGCTGGTGATGATGCTATATTGGAACTGTGGAATTAAC